>NW_019417863.1:124140-126282 GCF_000390285.2 Anoplophora glabripennis
TTCAGGAAGTTCTATCGCACGGATTTCTATGACTTACTTTATCGCTCTCACGTAACGGCAGATGGACCATAGGTACTTTCCGACCCTGTGTAGAACCAATTGTCACTTTACAAGATGGCAGGCCATATATCATGGGTTTTATACATTTTCCCTTTCTTTTTTTTTCAAACACGGGAACTGTATTGACATAATATTGTAACCCCCCCTTTTTCGCAAAGACCAAAGTTTTGGGAAGTTGACTTGCGATTTCAAAGAAAGAAGAAATTTGAATAAAAGAAACATATCACTATTCCATTTCGAAGATTTAAACTGAACTTTTGTTTTGTTTTTTATTGGAACACCTTGTATATTTGCCGTTTTGCCTCTCGTTTTACAAGGTGTTTTTAAATGAAGTATCAAAAATGGTACCAGTGAATGTAGAGCCAAAAATAAAAGGATTGAAGTAAAAATACCTTATATGAAAGTTGCACCCCTGAGGGGATATACCCTCTTAAAGGAGGGGATTGAAATTCACATTTTAATTTTTTTCTTTAACATGGGGAATGCTAGAGACACGAAACTTGGTATGAGCATCCTAAAATAGACAACTTTTTAACATTTTTTTTTATCATTAGCGAATTTTATAAAGGAGTGAAACAGTCGACCCCATTGCAATATTTTATTAGAAATTTATGATATGAAGCAAATTATTTATTTAAAAATATTTATTGGGAAGACTGATTTATTGCGCAACTTTTTTACCTCTTGTAATTTTTGATAAAACTGACAGTTAAAACCGACTAGTAAAAAAATTAGATGCGTCATCGTTCACTAAAGGGGTAATTGCGAAAATTTGTAAAAATAAAGTAGGCGGACGTCATAACAAATAAATTGTTATTAATCATATTAATAAATTGACACTTTCTGTCAACCAATAATTAGTACCAAATGATTAATTTATTATCAGAATAATTATGGCAAATAATATTTATACCAATAACGAATATGTCGACATGCCCCAAGTATTTTTCTAATTCAGAAAAAATAGTAACGCTGCAGTAAGATTATACCACCAAAGATATCCAAACCGACCGATTCCTCATAGACAAACATTAGCCTCGGTAAAAAGAAGGCTTCGCGAAACGTAAAATTCAGCCCAATTGTGAGGGTGCCGGAAGAAGGCGTAATGTCCGAACTGTTGAAACTGAGGAAGCTATACTGGAACATCTAGAACAAGACTGTGGTACAAGCACAAGACAGGTGTCCAGGCAACTGCAAGTTTCTCACAGTCTTGTGTGGAATGTAGGTCCTGAAAATTTTGTATACCTTTTTCACCATCAACCCATGCAAGAATTGAATGACCCTGATTTACCTAACCGCGTGGATATTTGTCAATGGTACATTAACATTTCCAGGCATGACTTAAATTTCCTAATGAATATACTTTTCACCGATGAAGCAAATTTTCCTAGAGTAGGTGCAGTAAACCTTCATTATGTTCATTCATGGTCGGAAGAAAATACTCATGAAATATTTGTTTCAAGATGTCAACATAATTTCAGTTTAAACATTGAGTTGGAAATTGTAGGAATACTCTAGTAGGTCCTTTTATTCTTCCACGCAGGCTTGGAGTGGTCGAGTATCTTAGATTTTTGAACGAAATCAAATTTTTTTACTGGAGAACAATCAATTTTATAGAAAAATTACAAGAGGTAAAAAAGTTGCGCAATAAATCAGTCTTCCCAATAAATATTTTTAAATAAATAATTTGATTCATATAAAAAATTTCTAATAAAATATTGGAATGGGGTTGACCGTTTCACTTCTTTATAAAATACGCCAATGAACGAACAAATATTGAAAAGTTCTCTTTATTGGTAGGATGCTCATAGCAAGTTTCGTGTCTCTAGCATTCCTCTTTAAAGAAAAAAATTAAAATGTGAAATTCAATTCCCTCTAAGAGGGTATATCGCCTCAGGGTGCAACTTTCATAGAAGATATTTTTACTTCAATCCTCTTATTTTTGGCTCTACATTCACTGGTACCATTTTTGCTATTTCATATAAAAACACCCTGTATATTTACATAAATCTGCTAATTTAAAAATTATCTCATAATGAAAACAAAGTTGGTAAATACATAAAACCGTGATGTAAACAGTGA
>NW_019417864.1:0-15229 GCF_000390285.2 Anoplophora glabripennis
TTAAGTCTTTGAGATCCAGCATATCTTTGCAACTTAAATTATTTACTGTTAGCGGATATTTCTTACTGGCTGATTTTGTCTCTGTTGACCAGTCAAGTGGTGAATAGATTGTGATCCCCTTTTCCGCTCTTTCTGTCAAGCTGTGGATGCAATGCACTTCCATTTGCGTATGCCCAGTTTCCAAAAATTTTAGGTGAATTTCTTTTATTGGTAATGTATTAATGGTAGGTATACAATAATAATGATGCGATGCACCTGTTGCGGTTTTGACCACCACATGAATCAGATGTAAGAGTAACGCATTTTGTATTTAATGGAAGGGCTTACAGTAAATTGAAAATTGAAGTACTGATTTCATCAGATCCTCTTTTGCCATTAGTCTCATTCCACACAAAACATATCCCTTTCTTCTTTGCCTGGCCATTTACTGTTAAGTTATAGGTGCACATTTTTTGTGTGTAGTAAAAAGAAGAAACATTTGAGCAAGGACTGTACAGAACAGCTTGCAAATCGAACGTAAATAACTTGTAGGTAAAAACATCCAAGGCTTTAATTTTATCTAATCCTATTTCTGCCCTCGCTAGATCTTTATTTTTTATGTGCTCCTGATAATTATGTTCATCTTTGCCTTTCTCTTCTTCAGACATGTTCTTTTGCTTTTGCTTTTTACAAATGCGGTAGGTATTTTTTTTGGCTTGAAAAATCTTCAATTATACTGGGTGTTAAATATATAAATAGTCTCCCCTATAGTAATAGGTTAGACTGTTGTTTACTGGGACAATATTTTTCAAATGGTGATAAAAAATATATCTATAAAAGTTTTTTGGTTTTTATTAGTTGGGTACATTCAAATAAGGTGTAATTATTATTAAAAATTACTGGATGTACAATAAAACAAAAATACATAAAATTTATTAAGAACAGGGTGCATAGGTAACATAGTAACAGGGTAATAGGGTGTATATACATAAATTATTGAAAATATGGCGTATACTTGGCATTAAACCAGCCTGTCTGGGGTACAAAAAAAACGTATAAGGCGGGGCTTAACGTGTTAACTTTTGATTTCCAGTGGCATAGTCACAAATGAAAAAAAAATTATAATTCAATGTTTTTTGCCTTTTTAAAGACAAAAATATAATGTAATAAAATATAATGTTCTCATTCATAGAAATATATGTTTGACAGATTTTTCGTTCTCAATTCTTAAATTTTGATTGTCAGTGACGTAAACATCAGAAATTGAAAAAACAATTTTGATTTTTCTTATGACAAAAATTAGCAGCTGTTCTAATTTTTGTCAAAAATTTTAGTGAGTTTTTATTCCACCATTTTTTTAATATAATATAAACGATTTCCATACACATATGTCTAATAAATGGAAAAATATTTTTTGTAATATTTTCCCCCCTTTTTCTTTTAACTCTTTGTGTCGCAAAATGTTCGATCAGTTTTTGTACCTAGTTGCACAAAATTTAGTGAAGGGATATTTTTTTGATTTGTCTCGAATTTATTATAATTATAAAAAACATGTCTTTATTGGTTTTTGTCAGGTGGTACAACAGAAGTACCATTGTGACATTTCATCATTTTTTTTTAAATGTAAATATTTATAAAAACAAAAGATTGCTCAGGCTCTAGGAATGAAACATAACAAAACAGTTCTTTTTGCTGTTTAAACATAGCGGTACTTCACAAGTCTGACATTGCCATGGGCTTCGCACTTGGTAATCCTTGGTACTACAAATTGCGCAACGCCTCCGTGTACCACAAATGGGCTTATGGTCTGCTGAATGAAGTCGGATGTTTTTTGGAACAAATGGTTTATGTGCTTTTATGCGAACAGCTGGTGAATCATTTCTTTTTCATTTAGGTGCATTTATGATTAGGTTGTTACTAATTTCTCTCCTAAAATCCTTCATTGTTAGTTTGGGTTGGTTTGATTTTGAGTAAACAATATAAGCATTGACTACACATGCGTCAATGAAAAACCAAAATAACCGGTGCCACCATTTTTTGCTTTTCCGATCTATTTCGTAAACTGATTTTTTTTTATCAAATAAATCTACCCCATTCATATGAGCATTGTAATCTGAAATCATTTGGGGACATGGGACCTCTTTTATGTCACCGTTTTTTTCTTTACGTTTGACTTGCATCATATTNCATTTGGGGACATGGGACCTCTTTTATGTCACCGTTTTTTTCTTTACGTTTGACTTCCATATACAAGCGATGACATTTTCCATGCAAACTCTGAGATAGATCTTTTACAACTCTGGAACCAAGAGATTTTTCAACAGAATCTTTTACTTTTCCAGTATAAATTTGAAAATTCCATGCATATCCCGACTGATCTGCAAGAATCCATATCTTATACCCTCTCTTTACTGGTTTCTTGGGCATATACTGTTTTAGACTTCTCCTACCCTTAAACTTGACCATGGAATCATCAATGGCTACACACGTTAGATTAAAATTATTTTGAAAATTTTCCAGTACTATATCAAGAAAGGGTCTTATTTTATATAATTTGTCATATTCAGGACTATTTCTTGCAGGCATATTATTATTGTCATTCAAATGGATATTTCCTAATAGCCAGCTAAATCTATTTTACTGCTTATGTAGGAATCGTGCAAATCTGGCGAAGAACTCCAGTAGTCTTTATAACTGGGGAGGCGTTTTATGCCCATCAAAATATTGATACCAATAAAAGTTTTAATTTCCTCCTTAGTTGTTGGAACAAACTGTTTTTCTGATTTTAGATTAGCCTGTTGGTCATATAAGTTTGTCTGAAATACGACAAGATCAAGTAAATTGTCCGACAAAAATAGACCAAATATATTAGCAGGTTCCATTTCATCCATTTCTAATATGAAGTCAGGCACTCCAGCAGGTTCTGTAAATGGCTCAGGATCTTTAATTATATTGGCCTTATTCCAATTGGGAGGATCATATTGAACCGTTACTTGTGGTGGTCCAAGAGGTAACAGGTTTACCTGATCATTTCTGATACGCTGAACTAATTCAGAAAGGGGAATATCCTCACTGTCAGTTTCGGATATATATTCATCTTCCAACTCCATAGGAATAGAATTTTCAATATTTTCGATAGTTTCATTCGTAAGTTCAACATCCGTATCGCCGTCATTTGGATCGACTGATTCACTGTCTGATGGAATTTCTTCGAAGAGTTCATTATTAAAATTATTAAGTTCGTTTACTAGTTCTTCATAAGTTATATCCACCAATTTAAATGGCAAATCGTTTCTTCGTGGATCCATAAGAACTAGAAAAATAAAAATAAAAATAAATAAAATTCCATTTATAAATTTATGTTTATATGTCATGGTGGTACATATATGGACATGTCCAATTTCTATATTTATGGGATATACATTTCATTAAAATTATTCAATATGGTATTCACAATTACTTACCAACTATATTTATTACATTCTTACAAAAAACAACTTGAAAACGTAAATAAACAATTTAAAAAACAACGTTATTATTATTGAAATAAAACAGCTGTTGCTCAAACCTGCACACAACAGAAAATATAACTTAAATTAATTATATTTGCATTTCTAACCGATGCCGCCATCTATACTTCTTTTTTACAACACAATACAGTGATCTACCAAGTGGTATACCAATAATACCTCCGTGACAAGTGCAAAAGATTTTTGAATAAATGGTACAAGCAGAGCACCACTATGCCAATAGTGCAAAATATAAGGTGGTGCAATAATTGTACCAGAGGGACGGAAAGAGTTAACGGGATAGTCATGTAAATGTTGATCTAACTTGTCAACTCCGCCCATAGTATTATTATAATCAATGACGAGTTGAGGTTTGCAAATTTTAGCCCCGTCCTTGTCGTTTCAACCTTCTTACTGCTGTGGATAGGAGAGCGTAAACAGACATCCTTTTTGTCTTTTCACTTGAATGTAATCACTTTCCTCTTTGAAAGGCTATAACTTCATTTTTCTTCAATTTCTTCACATAAAAGATTCCATTTTATTCCAAAACGCGATCTCTTCATTGAACCCATCCTAAACGACCTTTGTATATGCTTGCTGATAACATGACGGTGAGCAGAATCAGCGTGTCCAACATGCCGACTCCTTGTTGAATTCGGGTGACCTCATCCATCCATTTCGATCATAGAAAATGGAGTATCGTCAGGGTCAAACCTCGATAATTGTATGTACGCCAAAGCGGATCTGATGACATCCGGCGCAGGCGTACCTGATGCTGCTGTACTAGCCGACACAATGTTGTTAGAAGTGCTCTGAGCGGCCATTGTAGAAAGGATCTGCACCATTTGTTTTTGAAATTCCATGTTGCTTTCTTGTTGCAATTTCCACATTGTTAATATCTGTCCGTTTACATCGTCCTGTTCATTTAACACAGACTCGTTTTCAGCGTCAGCATTAACTATCGATTCGCGTACTGCTTGGTCGGCCATTTTGATCACAATGTTTTAGGTCCTTTCTCCCTCTCGTATGGATAGAAAGGGAGGTATCCCACTTCTGATGTAAGAATCAGGTTAATATTAAGATAAATAGTTTAATAATACTGACTTTAATTAACACAAAAATTTTATAATTTATCCACCCAACCACCTCACCGTACGTCTGTCTCGATACATTGCAAGGTCAGAACTAACTTGAGTTTAAAATATGCTACATTGTTTATAGTTAAGTCATGTAGGCATTGATCCATATACCAAACGCTAACATTTATATTATGGAAAACAGGCCAAATTTTATTCAATTTCAGATTAGGGTGATTATGTAGATCGTAACTTTCATTATCCATGAAGTGCAAATTTTTCTTTATATTAGTATAATAACTCGTCAATCAGGAGAAAATTGGCGTTGCAAAGATTTCTTTATTTGACCAGTACATTGTTTCTGTAGGTTTTCTTATAATACCCTGTAGAGTATATATTGGTTTCAATAACCAGAATTCCCAACAATTTGTCATCAAAAAATAGATGAAAATAAAATAAAATATTGTTATTATTGTCACGTACTTGAACTTGATAAAATATGTAACTAATATTTCTTCATTACTCATGGTTTTTCTTTTATTTGACAAAAGTGATGAAAACTTTTAACTACAAAGTATAAACTTTTAACTTCAAAAATATAGGTTATGTTTATATTTCCCCCACTTCTATAGTGCTCCTAGTAGCTGCTCTTGCAAAACATAAGGAGCAATCTGAGATTGCTCTAGAAAAAATTTTTTGTCAGCCGAACATGATAATCTGTTTAGTTACATAGAGCAACCCAGTCGAACATGAAATTTGTGATAAGATCGATCTAAGAGCGCTCGAGAGCACTCTAGAGCAGTCAGTCGAAAACGGTATAACTGAGATGCTTCTTTGAAATCCAAAAAATCATTGTATTCAAGAGTTTTTACCATGTATGGTTTAGGATTCAGTCTTGCATTCCTCAAAATTGTGCTCCATCTATGGAGCCATCATAGATTTTTTATTTCTTCGAGTTCAAATCATTGCGTGCATTGAGTTGATGGGCATGTATGTGTGCCCTGTTAAAAGAAATGTCAAAACTATTTCATTCATATTATTTGAATAATAATTAAAATATAAAGAGTAATATTTAGTTTTTATTTTCTTTTTTAATATAATGAATAAAAATAGGAAAAATTCTGAAATACATTAGACAAACTTTTTGACATACATATTATTTATTTATTTATTTATTTATTAATAATAGGAATTAGGAACATAACAAAAATTGGAAAACTTAAAACATTTTGCATACAAGCGTTAACGTTAACAAATTTCTCACACTTTTTCAGTCTCATAGTCATCAATCTGATCAGTCACGTCATCACTGATGGACTTAAGCTCTTTAAAATTGAAACCAACTTAGCTGCTTTGACATTGCCTAGCCGATTACGTAGAGTTTTGAATGGACTAAACCGTATGATGAGAAGAGTCTTTCTATGTCGGCTGACGATGCAATAGCTGTATGAAGCTGTTGAGCAAGTTCCAATGCTGTCGTATTTATATTTTTTATAGAACGCCACCATGCCAATGGTTTTGCTTTTACATTCTCATTCTCAATTAGATGTTTAGAAAACATATATGGTTTAAAGGGTGCACACTTTGCCTGGTAATTAATAATAATTGGCAATGCTTCTGGATGGTAGGTTTCTACATATTCCATGCCAGTTTTTATTTGCTTTTGACTAAGTTTATTTCCTCTAAAGCGATGATCAAGCAAATTTGCCAAAAAATGAGCTGGGGTCAAAGCCATTTCCATACGCTCCTTGACTTTATTCATATCACTTACCGAAAATTCTCCATTTGCTTGTTCAGTCTCGAATTCTTCCAAAAGTTCTATCCATATCTCTGTAGCCTCTCCTATAGTGCAAGTGTTTCTTTGGACTTTGTCCAAAGCAACTGCGATATACTTTAATTTTTTTAAATAGTCTTGGGCATTTGTCTTTAAATTGGTGTAGTTTACAAGCTTTAGTATATCATTATCAATACTTATTCTGTTGGTTGAGCAAACGTCGAATAATATTGGCCAGTTTTTCAAGTAACTTTCCAAGCAGTCCGATAAAGTATTCCAACGAACATCCTGAGGCAATACAAGAGCAGAACCATCAGCTTTTCGGAATTTTGCGCTAGCAAAATGTACATTTCTGAAATATTTACAAACTTTTTTGATATTACCCTTTATTCCTTATAAGTTATTATATCTTTCCTGTCTAATTCCTCAAACAGATCCCTTCTCATTTTGGTCACATTTGCAGCGTTGTCTGTGACTATACTAGTTACCTTACAATTATATTCTTCACATTTCATAATTGAATTTTTAAGTAGCTGTAATAAATACTCGGAAGTGTGACTATTCCCACTCGTATCAATGGACTCTATCAGATGCACCCGTTCACTTTCTATATCTGTGACACATACGCTTATTATAGGTTCATTATGAACGTTGCTCCAGCCGTAAAGCGCTAAACAAACCTTCTTGTTGCATAAATTTTCTTTAATTGTTGTTTGTACTGAATTATGAACCTTATCAAGCAAGTCGGTTGAAACAGAATTCCTATTTGGTGGCTTATATCCAGGACGTAATGCATTTATCATCTTTTTAAATTCGGGATGTTCAACTGCACGAAGTGATGTGTTTGTTGCATATAAACATCGGGCTATTTGTAGATCCAACTCATTCTTTTCTGATTGGCTGGTTCGAATAACAAAGCTTGAAATGCTGCTTTTAGAAGTAGACGGTTTTGGCCGTTTTGGGGTCATCACAACGTCACTGTCATTTATACATAAAGTGCTATCGCTATCAATAACAGCGATTGTTAATGCTGACGCTGACGCTGACATAGACTCTGAAAAAAAGAGTTTAACCTTGAGAGTTAAAAACAACACCGTTATATGTTATACCGAAAAAATAAAAGTTTAAAATTTAAATTTACCTGTATTATTATCTGGGTAAGCATCCCTTGAATATTTTTGGGCTTTGGATATCTCATCTAGCGTTAAATCCTCATTTGATTCGGAATCATAGATAGTTGACATTGGCAGCTGAGAATTTTCAGATGGAACACATTTTTGAATATGTTTCTTCATACGCAGTACTAGTCCAGCCATAATTACTCTACATTTTTTACATTTAGCAGTCACTGATTTTTTGTTATTATCTTTAACAACATCAAAATATGACGAAATAGCATCTTTCTTCCTTCCCATAGACATTTTTCAAAAAAAGAACACCACAAAATAACTTACTTAAATAAATGACTAACAGTACAGTAGACGTTATTGCAATAGCCAACTTGCAATGCGAATTTATAAATAGTCTGTGGTTCCCCAGGCCAATGGTTCCTCATTGCAATTGGTTTTCTTATTTCGGGGATTCACCGGCACAGCCTCTTGGCGGTGGAGCGACGTAGTTCGTAACATAGCTGATCGCGACAGTTTAGTACAGAGTCGGACTTCAAATAAGGTATCTGCTATTTAGTAGAATAAAGAATAATAGATCAAACATTTTAAATTAATATTTGTTTGAAAAAATATGATTTAACAATGTTTTTTTTCTAAGTTTTATTTGTTTAAAGCATAAAATTTAAAAACAAAAAAAACATGTTTAAAACAAAAAAAACCGGTTAAAACAAAAAATACATGTGTTTTGTATAAAATTAAAAAATACATGTTTTTTTTCAACCCTGATCCTCTACCTAATATTTAATATAAGTTTTTGCCAAGAGATAATTTACCATTTAGCTTTGCTGGAATAACACAAATTTTGGTAATCTTGCCATAGTTATAGTTTGCTTTGAATTTAGGTTTGCGTTCTTCAAAATATGTTTGACGAAGCTGACTAATTTTGAACGTTTGACAGTCTATAATTTTTGTCGATGTTGTCAGATATTCTTCCCGATATTTTTTCCAATTTTTAAAATCTGAGAATTGCAACCTTACAACTTATAAGGATTTTGGGTTGATTCTAGCATTAGTAAGAATGGTGTCCCATTCTGATGGTGCCCAAATAATCTTATTTTTAGTAGATCTTTCAATCGTTGCATGGACAGAATCAACTGGCATATGTAGGAATGCCCAGGAAGCAAAAATACTATCTTTATTGTTTTGATAGTTGTTGCTATTTCTTGTGGGAATTTTTGTAACAGCCAACATTGCACGGTTTCGAATTTGTCCCGCGCAGCTGTCACAATATAAACTTACGTGTTCTACACCTTTTTTTATCTATGTCTGCTAAAAATTTGAATAGTACTGTACAGTCTCATTACATCCTTCGTTGCCATCGCACTCTCCCCAAATATAGCAATAGCCATTTCGTGTACCTGATTTATAGATCAATTCATTATAGAATATGTATTTCCTTGAATAGTACAACAGTAAATTATCTGCATGAGGAGTATTCAATAATTTTTCAAAATCGAAACTGGCACAAAGGAAGTTGCTGTCAGAAGTACCTTTTTTGATCTTCTGAGAATAATTCTTTACTTTGTCATTTCGTTTCTGTATGTTTTTTAAATAATTCCTTAGAAATGTCAGTTTTTTTAAAAGAACTATCCTTTCCACACAGTTTACATTTATCCTTTTTTCGTACCTCAAATTCAAAATCGGAATCTTTACTACTTGACTGTCCTGAAAAGTACGAGATATCGGAGGTTAAACGGTTTTGTAATAATAAAATCGTTTTGGTCTCTTGTGTATTATTTTTTTGACAGAATTTTCATTATCATCTGTAGAAGAAACACTGTCATAATCAACCATATTTATTGGTGGATCTTTGTCCGATATTTCATTAGAATCAGCAATAGAAGTAAACAGTTGTGATACTATTTTCTGGTTCATGTTTGAACTCATCATTAGTCAAACCTTCTATATGTATTGAATTATTGGTTTCGATAAATACTTGATCTAAATCTACCAGCAATATTGGCATAATATTAATTTGTTCCTCACTGTAAAGAGCATTGCTCTTTTATTAACATTATTTTCATCTACATCTTTACTTTCTCAGCTAAAACAAGACGAAAACTTATCTTGCAGTTAATTTATTACTGTTTTGTAAAGAATCAAGTTTGTTTTATAGGTTAAAATTATTGTTTTCTATTGTACCTGGGTAACTTGCATATAGTAATATTAAATTTTCTCTCTAGTAGGTTTGAAACAATTAAGGTAAGGTGGGGTAACTGGAACATGTTTTTACAAGGTCAACTTTAAATATTTTTTTATTGAGCTTAAAATATAAAAATAAAATAAAAGGAACAAAACAAACTCACATAAATGTACCTATGTATGTTTTCTTTTAGTAACGAAATCCCCTAAACACAAATTTAAAAACTCTAAATTAAAAAAAAATAATAATTAGTAGTTTCTGTTACAGTGGGTCCAGTTGCCCCATAGTTGATTTGGGGTATCTGGACCTATTTCTGTATATTTGTGTATCACAGAAAAAAATTAAGTTACATTGTTTTAACAATATCGCTATTATTGGTGTTGAAAGAAAACCTAATTTAATAAAAGAACAAATGTGAAAGTTTAAAGAATTATTTCAACATATTTGAAATGATAAAATAATGAAAAATTCATATAATAGTTTTTGTTTTATATATCAATAAATGTTTAAGTCGTTAAGATCGGTGCCAAACCCTATCATGTTGTAGCGAGCAAATTCACTGATTATTGGTTTTGATAATTTCCGTACTACGTCAGTTTCTCTGACATATGATTCTTCTGTGGCTTCCATAAATTTCGTAGTTTGACAATGCCTTTTGATATATGTTATTTCATAGCCTTTAAGGTCTATATTTAAGATTTTTGCTACATAGTCTATGTGAATGTGCTTTCTTATCGAAAACCTTTACTACGATATAATCCCCTTCCCGAAAACTGTTGGTATCTTTGAGGGAACTTTTGTCTTGGTCTTCCTCTTGATCAGAAAAAGTTAGATTTAAGCTATCATTACTTTCATGAAGGGAGTAGTCACTAACTTCATCATCACTAGAAATATTGTCTTTCTATTCATGGCGCTTTGTAGAAATTTGTTTTTTTCCTTTTGCTTTCATTGACTTCTCTAGAATTTTCTGTCTTTTTTGTTCTAATTTTTCCTGTCTCTCTTTGTCCCCCGTTTCTTTCTTGTCTAAATATTCCGTCGTAATAATTTCGCAGTTAGTAGCAATTCTCTTTCGTTTGTTTTCGGTCTGTGGCTTAGCGTCATTTTTAAGAAAGTCTAGTAGAACGCCTTCAAATTTCTTACGCATTTCTATGTTATTTTCGGCAGATTGAATACTTCTGAGATCTTGATGCGTGGCAGTTTCATTATAGTAATATTATTCTCCTGTGCTAATCGGATTAACTGGGTAGAGATATGAGTTACACGTCCGTCATATATTAACAACACCGGTCAGTCTGGGCCAATATTTTTTAGAAACACGTTCTTAAACCAGTTATAAAATAGAGTCGTCTCCATCCATCCCCTCTCAGTAGCAGAAACAGCTGTCTGTGTTGGTACTTCTTGGTCTATCCAATTTTCCATAACAAATTTTCCCGTGAAAACACAGAGTAAAGGAAGAATTTCGCTAGCAGCCGAACAGTAAAGCAAAACACGTGTTTTCTCTTCCTGATGAAGCGGTTTTCTGTTGGCAGCGTTCACCCACAGCTCTAACTATTTTTGTTTTGGATGGATTGTAATGGTTCTAGTTCTTCTAGTTTTAGCTCCTTAATTAGCTGTTCTAATTTATCAAAAAAGTCATATATTGTCCAAGGATTAGCTTGGTCGCATCTAATATGCTCAATGCTTTGAGGCTTTTTAAGAGATAGACGATGACTTTGTCTAAATGATATAAACCAATCAACACCAGGTCGTTGGTCTTTAAAACGAGTTTTTAAATTCTTTTGTCTAATATAGCTTTGAACCAGATCCAAAACTTCATCTCTTGACAGACTCGGCTGACAAAAGATAAGATGTTACACCACCACCGCCTTTACTTTCGCGAGATACGCAACCCTTGCCTCGAGTACCCAATATGTAACGTTTTAACTGGATCTAGGTATATTGTAAAATATAGCCGCACCACGGGTTGTCTTGTTCCCATGTTTCACATCATCAATGGCCTGCTGGTGGTCTTCGGCGGTATACGCAGTGCCAACTCCTTTTTGTGTTTTTCGAACACATGTTCCAACCATAATCTAAACAAAATTTCAAAATATATCAAACAACAATTTTAAAGTGACTTTATTAACTATATAATAGACTTATCACTTAAATGTTAGGAGTAACTGGATCCCCACTGGACCCAGTTACCCCTGACATGTGGTCCAATTTCCCCATCCACTAAATATTTCTGGGGTATCTGGACCACCCTAGCCTGAAGAAAAATACAAAGATAACAACCAATAAATACGTTTCATTGCTTATTTACTCACTTTTACTAAGTTCAAATAAAACCTTTAAGAAAAATACTTATCTTATAAAGAACACCACAAGTCACTAAAGCACCACATTGTACGAAGCAAAAACAGGATGAAATTTATGTTACTCACTACCAATGAATAGTGAAAACTGAGGTTACAAATGTTGTTTTACCCTCGGATCGGCACCAATGCAGTCTTGCCTGTAGCTAAAAGTTGAAATATAGACACTGTTGGATTATAAAATGCCTATGGTCCAGTTACCCCACCTTACCTTAATCTAGACAGTTTTCAATAGTTTGGGGACCAATACCGAACATTTCTAACATTTTTTATAAAAAGAAAACTTACCACTAGGTACCAGATTGGAACACAATAACACACTGAAAGTAACATAAGTAATAAAAATTATTATCGTAAGCAACATCACATCATTGTACATACGATACTCTGCCGATATGTTCTAAATAACAGCGTGTCTTACGATATTTTATAAGACCGTTTTTTCTCAATAAATATTTCTCAATCACCTACGTGAGTTTGGCAAATCATCCATTTAGACCTGTTACGTAAGATAATCAGAAGAGTTTGGCCAAAATGTTACTTATGACTTTGGCAAAAACCCATCAATATATGGCATATTCCCGGTAATATCCCGTTAACATGCTATCACTGTACGAGGTAACTAAAACCATTAAATCAAAAGTCACTATACCTTTTTCCAAATTGATTCCTGCTTTTGTTTATGTAAGAATATTTGTTTGATAATTTCTTTCTCTCTAATACGTTTGTCATAATATTTCATTCTGTTGATGTGTTCTACCATTTTTATCTTTAGTTTTGTGGAACTCGCAATGAAGTGCATTTATGCTTTCTGGGAACGTGAAGAGACACAACAAAGCCTTTNATACCTTGTGGCATTCATGCCACTCTTGAAAATGGCTTTTAATAATATTTTCTACTCGTGTATGAAACGGCATAAATGAGAAAATTGTGGCAATTTTCTATTATTTTTCTACTTTATCGACCTGACTCGTATTAAAATTCAAAATAATTTACAACATGAAAATCCAATATGGACTTATGCCTACATTTATATGACTTTATAATGTAGTTTTCTACGTGCATGCAAAATGGCATAAGCGAGAAAGACGTAACAATGTTCATGAATTTTCCTACAACTTTTCAAAAATTTTTTAGCATATAATCCTCACCAGGGACTTATGCCCTTTAAAAAAATGAATACTTTCACGTTGACCAAAACGAAAAATTTTCCGCAGCTTTTCCAACGCCCTATTTTCTTTAGTCCTTAGTAGGACTTATGCCAATGTTTTTTATGAGCTTTTCGAATATAACAATGTCATATTTCTAATTGGCGTTATTGAGAAATTGTTAGACAAATAAACATGTTTTTCACATTTTCTTACAAAGTTTTCCATTTTTAGGTCCCTTATGCCAAAAAAATTTTGTGAAAAAATCGATACTTCTCTACTTATGAACATGGCATAAGTGAGAAATACATAATAATAATAATTTTTTTGAAAAGGAAAATTGAATTTTCACAAAGGTGTCCCGCAGCCCATCTTTTAAATTTAGTTTATTGTACTTGTCTCTCGGTTACCTTTCAGTCTAATATCTCCCGGTCTATTATGACAGGCAAAAACCCATCAATATATGGCATATTCCCGGTAATATCCCGTTAACATGCTATCACTGTACGAGGTAACTAAAACCATTAAATCAAAAGTCACTATACCTTTTTCCAAATTGATTCCTGCTTTTGTTTATGTAAGAATATTTGTTTGATAATTTCTTTCTCTCTAATACGTTTGTCATAATATTTCATTCTGTTGATGTGTTCTACCATTTTTATCTTTAGTTTTGTGGAACTCGCAATGAAGTGCATTTATGCTTTCTGGGAACGTGAAGAGACACAACAAAGCCTTTAAATAAATTTATTTGAGATCCGGTAGCTTTGTTATAAGAGGAATGTTTACCCCTTCTATCAATGCCACTTGGAAAAGTTTCTCGAACTTTATTGGCAATGACTGTTCTGAGATTTCTCTGAGAAAGTACAAATTAAAAATTGTTGGCAATTCGCCCTTTTTTATTGTCGCTTAAAAGATAATACTCATGAGTCAATTGGCATTTGAAAAAATTATTTTCTGAAGTCTTTCGTTTCACTTCTACGGGATGTACGCAGTCAGTTAAAAATAGTTTTTTGTTTTTTGTCATCACCTAACATTAAACATTATAGGGTAGGAATACATGTAACTAAGCTACAAATATGTAAAAATACAACCTACAACAAATACTAGACAATTTTTGTAATACAAATATATAAACATGTACATAGTCATTAAAAGTAAACACCAAGCCCTCAGAGAATAAACACTTGAATTGCACAAGCCAAGAATCCAAAGTAATATTAAAAAAAAAATGAGAAACGTTACACACTGCACCTAAGTGAATTAACACTTGTATTGTGACATAAAATTCAAATTATTGTACAAAGCAGTATCATCGTTCACACACATTAGCAAAGATATTGTTCAATTAACGACAAAAATGAGAAATAATTGCTACTTATATATATTTTACAGAGATGTGAGTACTTTTTAAAGTATTTAGTTCTTTTTATTTCTAAAGGTAATAAGTTATAGGTCTTAGGAGCTAAATGTGCCACAAATCTCAAAGCTATGGTTTTATTATTATAACTAGAAAGGTAGGCAAACTTCGCTGACGCGAAGTTTGACCTTTCTCTCGGCCCTTCGGCCCTCGAGCCGCGCTGCGCGCAGCCCGAGCACCGCTCCGCGGTGCTCTCCTCGCTGGTTAGTAAATATAACATTTTTTGAAACACCCTGTACTTTAGTTTTTAAACACCCCGTATATAAAAGTTTATTGAGAACGTTTTTCAAAAAAGAGTAGGCCCCGCTCGGGGAAAGACTAAGAAAAGTTTCTTCCAAACTTCCAAAAAAGGCATCTGGTTAAATGAAAAAGGAAAAACCTAGTCCACCTGTGTCAGTTTTATGAAACACCCAGTACATAAATTGCAAAAAACATGTGGTTAGTAGGGAATAAGATTTTTCATAAAAATATTGCAGACTTCAGTACAAACTGTAGAAATGGAAACAAATATACCTAAGGAAAGTTTCGTTCTGTTGGTAATTGGATCAGTTTTGTGGAACATCCAGTATAAAGATTCAAAAAGACACCTGGTTAATAAATATACAATTTTTCATTCAAAGACTCTAGTAAATAAAGACAAAGTTAAAAGTGAAAAAG
>NW_019417864.1:16835-34689 GCF_000390285.2 Anoplophora glabripennis
TAAAAAAAAAATAGTAATTATGGAGGGCCCATGACCGGACCGGTCCTAAAAGTTGTTAAAAGAATAGTAGTTTGAAATAAAATATTTTCACAAAAATCGAAAGATACACTCACTTTCAAAAATACGATTTAAAATTTCAAACTCAAAAATCTTAATCAAAAACACTTTGAATATTTTTTTTGTATTTTTATCTGTAAAGGCCATCTAAAAACAAAGATTTTTATAAAAAAAAGCTTTAATTTGGACCATTATTAAGAAAGTTATGACCAAAAAACAAAAAAAGAGCGTTTTTTTTGAAAATTTTATAACTTTTGAACAAGTAATCAAAAAAATCTGAAAATTTACCAGAAAGGATTTTTTGAGGGGTACTAAAAATATAAAAAAAATTAAGGAAATCGAAAATTTAAATTTTTCGAACCGTCCGATTTGGCGTGGAATGCCCCATATACACAACGAATGGAAGTATAGACCTAATGTTACAGATTCCAACTTTGTAAAGTAAACTAGTCGGGTATAATTTATTTCTTTTAAGGTGATTTTTAAAATATAATTTTGCCAAAAAAATGGATAAAGGGGTCGAGCCCTTTTAGACCAAAAATACAAAAATTGAATGAAAATTCAGTAAGATTATTTGCACAATGTACAATGAAAAACTTATGCAAATACTGGGAGTTTAGAATAATGAGCTTTTTTAAAAAAGGTTGCAAACGGTACAATTTACCCAACTGGTTAGTGAAATTGTATGTACCACGCGATTCGTTAAATTGTACCGTACCAAAATGCACTAGATTTCCGGTGTCAGTGGAACAGATGAGTAAAACAAAATATCCTGATAAATAAAATGGATGTCTGGTCATAAAATTATAAAACCGTCTTACCGGCCATCTCCTTCTCTTTGTTAAATTTATGGGGTATGGCATTCTTTTCTGCAAACTGGAAGTACGCTTTTCGAATGTCTTTGGTGGTCATAAAAGCATTCCTCCATTTTCAGAATTTGATTTTCTAGGTCCTGCTCGATTTCTGCGCTGAATATGGTTTGTTACGGTACCACAAGCTACCTATTACAATTTCTTTTTTTAAGTCTTGGACCGCAGCAAGTGTTTGCTTCGGCTTAGCTCAGATTTAGCCGGAGAGGGGTGGTTCGCAACGAACACTATTACAATATTTAATTTCTCTAAATAAGAAAGTGGGCGCCACTGACCTAAACTATAACTGCTACCTGGTCAGAAGGTCCCTATGATTACCTAAGGTATCCAAAACAGTAAATTTTGGTTACTTGAACAGATACTAAAAATATGAAAACACTTGTTTTCGAATCAACCTCCTGCAACGGACCTGGGTAGGGTAAAATAAATGTGAGGCGAAATCAGATAAGCTCCCATTTAATGATTGTTAGTATTCACCTACAAAATACGACTGTCATCAAATATAGAGTCGAATATAGAGTTAAAGATCTATCACTTATATACCCTGGGTTGCTGATTATTTACATCCAGTAAAAAGCAAAATAAATACACATTGATCCCTACTTCGGATTTATATACTTGTGGTGATATCACTTACGGTTTACAGACACAATCTTAACGTTAAATAGGTAACAAAGCTAGTTAAATCCCATAATAATATTTTCCCTAAACAAAAATCCCGTAAAATCCACGTTATCGTATAACAATGATACTTAACAATAAATATAATAATAATAATATATACTATAATATAATACCCCCCAATACTAGGTTCAAAATATGTCTAAAGCGAAAAAGCGAATCGTTAAAGAAAATGGTGGAAATTAAGAAAACCTGACAGTTACGTGATCCATAGCTGGTTTTACTATCCACCCTGTAGAGGTCCCCTTCCAAATCGTGTCCTAATCGAGCGTGAGTCGTCAACGCCAAAGTTCGTGGTCTGTAGATCGAGATTCTGTTCCGTTGTCCGTTTTCGATGCCAAAGTCGTCTACGATTGATCAGTCCTACCCATAAAGGGGTACAGGAAACCTAGGGAATCACTGCACGGGTCCAAGTAGTTGACAAAGGTTGTGGCAGGCACTGCTATCGGTGAGCTGCAATTCGGCACGAGGTCGTGGCGAGTACACAAAATGGTGGTGGGTCGATATCGTTGACTCGGCAAAAAAAACGTTGGAAGATCGTTGAAATGGATGACCAGTTGTAGATGAGTGGTTAAGGGAAGAACAAAAAAACAAAGGGATAAAAGCCCTGAAAGGAAACAGTACGACTGTAACTTTGCAAAATATATAGGATGCGTCCTAATAAAATTAATATTAAACTTACGAAGTTGGTCGTCGGCTTAACACGTGGACAAACTTGTGATGGCGTGGGAAATTTTCAACTCCGACATGGGTCGAACAGCTGTGTCAAAATACTCCAAAAGTATGTATAAACCAAACAATTAACAACAGCCAAAAGTACGACCATAAATCCCAAAGCTCGGAAATGCAACAACACTCACAAATGCTGCAATTAAGTATGGCACGTACACCGTTTTCCCAGCGCGTCTCGCTGCTACCACAAAATCTGTCAGCCTCTTCCCCACTAACTAAACGACTACTGGAAGGTAACCGAAAGGTCAGAGCGTTTCCGCTATAAAACCCACGGCCCATTGACAACAACAGAAGCCAACTGTTCTGAACTAAACCACCCAAGAATTCAATTGTCTAAATCAGATCACTTCCACCAACTATATGTACTTAATAAATCTTTTATAAATATATGAACCTAGTTTAAATGAACAATGTGACTTTACGTAAAACAGAACTAACTAAAATGATTCAAATGCTTAATTCTTTTAATATCCCATAAAACTATCAATATGTCCTAACCCTCAATTCATCTAGGCGCAGTAAGTGTTGCCTATATGTAAACAGCTAAATCCCGTGAAAATACTAAATTCTATAAAATTGTTACAGGTTAACCGCCCCAACGATTTAGTTCCTTCCTTGGCCTTCATTTTTGTACCCAGTAGGTGCCTTTTGAAAGTCGGCTTAGGAATTTTATATTGTCTGCAGATTTCATTCAGTCCAAATTTCCCAGTTTTATACTTTCCTATTGCTGTTTCCATATCTTGTTCGAGACATGACTGTACTAGGGGTATAGTACTTATTTGCTGGTTCTTTTTCTTCTTTGTTGTGTGCTCATCGAGCAGGGATGTGGACTGTATATTGTTGTTTTTATGCACATAAATAAGATTGTATGTACACAGAGAACTATCCTTTATTATTGTAGAACAAAGTAGGTAAAAATACTGAATACACAAACTGTGATACAATGATATGAGAAAAATTAAACATGATGCACACACGTGCGACAGTGACTCGACTCTTGCTATAAACAACTTAACTAGAACGAACTGGAATAGTTTACATTTCACTCTTTGATATGATACTTGGTGTGGGGAGAGGCAAGAGCGCAGTGTGCCAACTAAATGTCTAAATTTGAGACGTCCTCTAAATGGCATCATAGTTTTATCGATGCACACTGACTTTGCTATAGTAATTTGATCTTGGAAATTTTTCAAAAGTAATTATAACAAAGGCTGTATTATTTGGAGCTTGTTATTGGAAACATAGTCGTTATGAAAGTGTCATACCCTCAACATCAGTTGAAATCTGTTTCGTGACATAACGGATTTTATAATGATATATTGCGTCCTTGGACCAGAAGGACTCTATGGATTGAAACCGACAAGGACTCATCCAAAGTAAAATTCCAATAAACTTCCTCATCTCGTCCACGTTTTTATCACGCCACTGGTGGATTCTAGCTTTAGGTGCCAATTCTTTGGTCTTATATTGAGCTCAATATCGATTAGTATTTAAAACCATCAAATTCAGAATATCATTGTTTATAAACAAATCGTAGAGCTTATTGGGGTTTTGTTGTAATGCGTTTCATATAGTAAAGGACATATACCTGCGCTAGAATTCAGAAAACTAAATTGTTTTAAATGCGTCCCATTGGAGGGATTCCAAACGAGGTCTGAACGTGCCGTCTATATTGGAGCCAGATTCTGCAGTGTTTTCTTGGATAACCTGTTCCTCAAGTTCAGGATCTCTGATAAATTGGTAAATGTGGTGCAGAGCATATTAGATGTAGTTCCCTTTATCACTCGCAATTTTTTTTACTTTCTCAGTCTTGGATACATCGTTTAATTTTCGACATCTGTGATACTGATAGTTTGTATGGGTGAAATGGCGGGTTTTTGGTTAGGATTGGAAATGTAGGCGAATTTGAGTGTTTCGCCTCCTTTCCAATTCAACGGTTTCAGGTATATCCGTAGGTACAAGACGACTTCTAGGAATATATTGAGTGTTCTGAAATCCTGAAGCTCGCTCGAAGGGTAGAATACGACACTAATTTTTATGATCTAACACTAAAATAATTTATTTCTATGCCATTCGATCGTTTATTTAAAATAAAAAAAAGTTGCTTTCGAAATTTTCTCCACCAATAATCCTGTTATACTCGTCCGTTGGAATTATACATTTATATAATTCCCCATCTTCATCTTGCAAATTGATTTCGTTCATTATTCAACAAGCAGTGAAATAAGAGATTACACTATTACACATTAACATTAACCACTTAACCTAAGAAATCATAGATTATGGATAAAACTTGAGACTGTGCTTCAAACACAAAATAAAAGGTAGATGCTTCAGGGGAAAGGGGAAATCACATCATGCGCATCAAACGGAGATAAATAATAGGAGCTGGAACATGCGTTTCAATGTCCGAACTAGTTCGGGATTGCTACCGCGAACAAAGCTAATGATAAGTTGGCACCATAGAAAATATAGTATTAACGTAGAATGAAATGTCCCTAATATTGCCAATAAACCGCGAAACAGCGCCACGTAACGTTTTGAAAGGAAGCTTACTACTACTTAGCTCCTAATGAGTAGGCAACACTTTATACTTTGTGAACTGATTACAGCGCCATCAATTGTATGCAAACAACTTCTCACTTATATCCTTTACATATATATTATTTTAAAAAATTTAAAAGTATATCCTTATACCAATAGGAATAGTCAACGGTTAATACTTTTGAGAACAGATTATTTAGTTAAATAGAAAATGTAGTGAAAAACTAATATCCAGTACTTTAATTCACTTCTCCTTTGATAACAAAACCAAAGGTTTCAGAAACGTCATAGTGTTCTTATGATGTGTATTTGTTTTTCCAGTGCGTAACCAGACTTATACATGTAGATGTATAAGTCTCTGGCATCTCAATATTAGACAAAAGTTCTCACTATTGACACTTGACTGTTCTTATCGGTACAAGGGTTTACTTTTCCAGTTTTTCTTTTCTTCAAACTATGGCAAAATATCTAAATTATAACAAACATTTATAATGCCACAAATATGTACATAGAGACAATTTCTTCTTATTTATTATTTTATTGTATTGTATTTTTCAAGTTTTAACATTTGCCAGGATATACTTAATAGGAAATAAAACATTTTTTAATAATTTTAAGTTTATTTTGAAATAGTAAAATATAATAAATATAGATGGTAAAGGATGTTTCCACATGTCTTAACCATATAAGTTTAATACATACATAAGAACTTAGTCACTTTACGTAAAGCTTACGTTGAAGTATCACAATGATCATAAAGCTTTCAAAGGTTCGTGCGGTTACTTAATTTCATTTGAATTTCAATACATTCAGCTTTAGTTGTCAAAGCTGTGACTATTAATAATGATAGTTTAAATAGTGCATCTGAGCATTTCATTTATTTTATTATTAATGTGGTCAATCATATGGATTCATGTATGTCGGTGTTGTTATTATCTCCACTTTTAAAACGAAGTGCACAAAGAACTAGATCAATGCAATGAAATTGTCACTGATAGATATTGCCAACTAATCGTAAACATGAAAAAGGGGAATATTGACATTCGATTCTTAAGTATATAAATGAAATTATTACATGATAGTGAATGATTTTTTATGTATTCACAGACGACAACAGAATTATATATCCATAACATAAACATTAGGTATGTTTGCATATTGTTAACACCTTCCTATAATATACCTAACACTTTTTAAATTTCCTTCTTATGTGTTTGTTATGAATATATTACATACTACACTTAATGTGAACAAACAGTAACACATAAATAATATATTCTATTTTTTTTTGTAATGCTGGTGAAACAAAGATAAACTTACCATTTGCAGAGCTGTCACCAGGTAGAGGTTTGCAATAGGTGTGTTCTAAATGTAATCCTGCAATTTCAAATCAATATTTATAATTGGTGTTAATAATACTTAACTAATATTGTAAATGTATGTAGCATATTTATTACTTAATTAATAAATGGCAAACACAGTAGGTATATATAGTTTGCATCAGACTAATTACCTACGTTTACAAATAATTGTATTAAGTTTTTAAATGAAAAAATTTTAGGAACACTAATTTAGATGAACAACAAAAGTTTGTAAAGATCTCAATATAAGTACCTAATAACGAGATNATGGGTTGCATACTTCCACTATATAATTTAAAGTTTCATTTATTTAATAAGCATAAAAAATACATTTTTTATATATTACTTATTACTGAAGCAAACGTATTTTTTATACTTCTTATAATTGGGATGACATGTACACGTGTGTGAAAAAGAAATACATGGTATTACAAAATTTTTATTCAAAATGTAAAAATTAAACAAATATGTAAATTGTACACAAATTCTGCACAATAACAATTACATTTATTCATGGCTGAAAGTCCTGGAGAGTATATTATACATATAGACAACAGACGGTATTACCTACTAATTATAAATACAATTTTCAGTAAATAAAATATTTTTAACATCGTTCAATAGTATTTTATTACTCAGTATTTACTAGACTTATCCAGTATAGTCCACCAAATAGTTTCTCAATTTTAACCCACTGTATTTAGATCATCGATTTTCTTTAAGCTGCCGAAAGCACAAACTAATTACCTCCTTTATAAAAGCAGTTTAGGGCCGAAAGTCCTGGAGAGTACCTATACTAACAGAAGGTATAACCTACAAATTACAAATACAATTTTCAATAAATAAAGTATTTCTAATATCATTCAATATTATTTTACTACTGGTCACATACTTCACAGCTTCTGTTCTTACTTACTTGGAGGAAAAACATATTCATAATTTAATTAAAATTGTTTCATCTTCTGTGTCTTCACATAACAGAGGCCGGATTCGTGACGTCACACTAGCGAGTGACGCTGTGGCGCTGTGGGATGCCCTGTACTGCAGATAAAACAAGTATTCTTTCGTTCTAAACAAAGTGAATATACTGAACTGATTGAACTGAATGTGTTTAAACTGAAAGTGATTTTTTTTATTCACTTCAGAAACACGAAAGAACAGTTTCTGATCAGTTGTAAGATCCAGATGTTTAATTTTTGAGGTTATACTTTGTTTCTTGTTTCCATTGTTTTTTTCCCGTTCCAAGTTTCAATATTTTAAAATGGAAAAACATTTTGGAAATATTTTTTGATAATACCTACATCATATTCCAGTACGAGTAGTAGCAGCAGATCTAGCAACGACAGTTCATTTCTTGATTTAGACAGTGACGTAGATTTAAATCTGCGAAAAAATCATGTAAAAAATGAAAATTACTTATTAATTAATTATTAAAATTGTGTGAGTTACTAAATTTGTAAAAAAATTATGTGGGTGGCTGGCCCGAAATTAGTAAATCAAAAGCAGTTCATATAACTTTACATTATTTGGCAAATAAAAATACCTTTAGGGAAGTTGCTGATAAATTTAATATTAGTGAAAGTGTTTGTCACAAATCGATATTGACAATTGTAGCCGCATTAAAACATATCAGCAAAAATTATATAAAACTACCGCAAAGAGAACAGTTTCATGATATTTCCCTGATTTTTGCAAAACAGGATGGATTACCATATGCTATTGGTGCTATAGATGGAACTCATTTAGAAATACCTAGACCTCAAAACCATCAAGAGGATTATTTTAACCGCAAGAGCTATCATAGCATTATATTGCCGGGTGTTGTCAATGAAAAAAAATTTTAATGACATTAACATTGGTGAACCTGGAAGTTTGCACGATGCACGTGATTTAAAAAAGTCTCCATTATACGAACGATTAGAAAGGACACAGCAAATATTGCCATATTATTTTTTGGCAGATAGTGCTTACCCGCCTTCGGTTTCTTGGTTAGTTCCTCCCTTTAAAGATAATGGTAATTTATGTGAAAATCAAAAGGAATTCAATCAAAGATTATCAAGAAAAAGAATAATTGTAGAGCAAGCATTTGGTCTATTGAAGGGATGCTTTAGGAGATTAACACGATTTGATAATAAAAATATATTGTTATCGACTGTACTGTGGCTGCAATTGTTTTGCTCAATTTGTGTATAATGTGGGATGATTTAGATGTAGAATTTATAAATGAGAATGAGGTTCCTAGAAATGACAATGAAGATTATGTAGTTCCCCAAGATGCAGCAGGTAATACCAGAAGAAACGAAATTTTTCAAATGTGTATAATTAATTAGTAATTACATACCTACCTATATATATGTATCGACTGCTAGGTCTTGTGGCACTACATAATATCATTTCAAAGGGGCTCATTCTCATTTAAAAATTATTCATTTAAATACCTTTTTACTAATAACATTATTAGTTTTCCTTAATTTTTAATTAACCAAATCGTAAAATTAGGTTTTAGTATCATAAAAGTAGAACTGTACTCTACAATATGTATATATTAAAAAATAAACAAAAAATATTCCTTACATTATATTTTTATTTCATATTTTCACATTCAAGATATTTTTCTAATAGTTCAATTTTTTTTCTTCTAATTTCAACATTTTTTCTTTTATTTCTATTTTCTTCTCCCTCCTCAAATCTTTCTTATGCTTCTCTTCCTGCTTCTCCTTGAGATATTTGATTTTAATTTCCATAAATTCCTCACTTTTCTTTTTTAACATGTCGTCAGTCCTCCTTTTCTTCTTTTTATTTGTGCTTTCTTCTCCAGACTCACTAGAAAAAGATATATCTGTCACTGACATGCTTTTGTTTGGTTCATTTTCACTGGATTCTTTCTCATTATCTGAAGTAATACATGTGCTTGATGAAGCGTCGGTTGTACTGTAAGTATAAGTACAGCTCATAGCAGGTTTATCTCCTACGATTTCATCGATAAGGTTGAAAAAATGAAACCTACTAGCTCCTCGCCCTGTACTTTTTGACGAATCTTTAACATTTTTGTAGCTTCTTAATAAATTTCTCCATTTTGATTCGCATTTTGTCGAACTTTTTCCGATGTGATTACTTGCAAGTTCATTTGCAATGTCTTGCCATACTTGTTTTCTTTTTTTTGAGATTTTAAAGTTTTCTTTATTACTCTCATAAGCTCTAATAAGAGCTAAAATTTCAATATATGACCACAAAAATTTTTCATCATTTTTTTCTAATTTCATGTGATCACTATTTTCTAATTTGGTGTTGCCCTCTTCAGTCCATACTGTCCACACTTTCATTCTCTCGCAAAATTGAGCAGTTGTGCAAATTCAAGGTCTGAAGATAATTAACAATTATTATTGGGTTTCAAAATCACAATCCAAGAAGTACTTACCTGTTTCACAGCGCTCAGCATCAGCCCTGCATAAATTTATGGTATATATAACACCAGTCTCGGGATTTAATAGTTTTACAGTAGTTTGGTTTTCCATTTGAGTTTGAGTTCTTTCTTAACCAGTAACATATACATACAGGGTAGGAAAGTACCTATGGTCTATCTGAAGTTACGTGGGAGCGATAAAGTAAGCCATAGAAATCCATGCGATAGAGGAGGATGGCTATAATGAAGGCGTCTCTTAGTCACCGCCCATTTCGCCCTTCCATAAATAAGATCCACTTCTTATTTGTGGAAGGGCGAAATGGGCGTTGACTCTATTAGACGCCTTCATTATAGCCATCCTTGTCTATCACATGGATTTCTATGGCTTACTTTATCGCTCTCACTTAACTTCTGATAGACCATCGGTACTTTCCTACACTATATACATATGGAGGGTGTCCTGACAACATGTCCTATCTTTAATATGGCTATTTTACAGGAAACACAAAAAGTTATTTTCAAAGTCAAATGAATTAGAATAAACAACATATTACAAACTTAGTTATAAAATATTGTTTTAGTTATGGAAACAGTACAAATTAATAAAAAACACATTATTTAGGAAAATAGCAACGATAGATCTTGTTGCTTTTTGTAATATTTACGATAGAACTTATTGGCGAGCAGTAAATTTGGGAGAGGTTGTATTGAGTATTATCTTTCTACAGATAGGAGATATTGGCTAGATGGAAACAAAATGAATTATGACAGTTTAAATAAATACTCTATTTTATTATAAAAATATAAATGAAACAAATATATATATATAATATTAAAATACCTTAAACATTATTAATTAGCCTTTAGACTAGGGTTATCTGCCGTTGTCTTTATTTTTTTGGAAGGCTGTCGTAATAGTAGTGACAATCTTTGGGAATTACACTTTTTAATTGTTGAAGGTGGTTAAATTTACTTTGTAAAATACCCGGCCTCTTTTTATATAATTTTGGATATTCAAAAATCGGATCTAATATTTGGGCTTTTGATGGAATTGCTTTCCATTCGTCGTCGAAATCCAACAAATATTTAATTACGTGGTCTCCATCTTCATTGCAGCATAGTGCTCGTAAGTCTGTAACTTTGGGATCCCTTAATCTCTTTCCAGGTCGTATAGTGCTGTATCGTAGAGATTCGGACTTGCCAAAATCTTTGAAAAAATTCCATGTCAATTCTTTAACTTCGTAAGGTCGGGTTCTGACTAGCTTCTTTTGTATGTCGCAGATAGTCACTGGGTAAGTATATTTCTTTGTTTTTAAGTTTAACAGAGTCACACTCCATTCGAGTGTGACCCCGTTCAAGAAACTTCTGATATATAGTTATATTATGTTTAATGGCACAGTTTAATAGGGCATTGGACATAATATTGTTACGGTTCTGGTATGTGCAGCCATCCGAGAAGAGAATAATGGGTAATTTATTTTCAGTTATACAGTATGATTCAATATAATCAAT
This sequence comes from Anoplophora glabripennis, assembly GCF_000390285.2. Taxonomy (NCBI): domain Eukaryota; kingdom Metazoa; phylum Arthropoda; class Insecta; order Coleoptera; family Cerambycidae; genus Anoplophora; species Anoplophora glabripennis. The sequence goes on from NW_019417864.1 coordinate 27,995, forward strand.
TAGACATGAACAGAATGCTGAAGCTACAAGATCCGTTTCAGCTTCAGTGAACTAATAACAAACGCAGTGATGACTTACTACATTAAAAACTGTAAAGTTGTAGCAACAGAGTTTTGTTTTAAAAAACGTTGCACTAGCCTTCAGGACAGGGCATACTTTTACAGCCTGCAAATCCATCGTTATTACAATGCAGGTTCCTTCAGTCGCGTGTATCTTATATATTGTTTTTTCTTCTCTTGCCCTTTCCTTTCTGTTGTAGTGCACATTCCATTTCATTTCCTCCAAATTGCCCATTTCATATGAGACGCAGATGTCACATTTGTCTTTTTTTGGAGTATAGATAGAAATATTTTTTTCCTTCATTTTCCTAGCAAATACTTGTCTAGAAAGAGGTTTTCGGTTTTCCAATTTACACTGTTCAATATATAATTTCATTAGATCAGTTATTCCGGAAAATACTGGTTCTAAATAAAACTTCGAGGAATCTCTTCGAGCATAGTGAGAAGGAAGAACCGGTAAGCTTGAAAAAAAATTGCCAAGGTGCATTAAATCATTTTGAAAGGACTTTCGTCTTGTATCCGAAGTAACTGGCGTGCAATCTACCATACAATTTTCACTGTTATTTACCCAATATTGAACACATTTTGATCCCAGCTGCAAAGTGTTCAAAAACATCATTTTGCAGACAGGAATTTTATCATTGTTGAGGGGCAATGTGTACCAAAATGTTCCTTCTCTTCTAGAGTTTCCTTCTGTTGACTTCCTAGACGTGGCTTTTTTAGTAACATGACTGGCAACAAATACTTTCCGTTGATTCCACGTCATCTTTGACCAAAAAAATTCAAAGATTTTACGCCTCATCTGTTCTGTAAATAACGAGCATTTTCTTTTTGATGTTTTCTTGCAAAGCGCGGAATTACAAGTAGGTCCTATTTTACGTTCATCTCTAGACTTGTTATGCTCAACTTTGTTTCCTTTCCTAGTATATCCCAAATACCGTTTTCCCAGCATTCTTAGCTTCTGATTCTTTATTTTCTTCCAGTGGGCATTCTTTCCTCCAAAAATTGTATCTTCATCAATATTACTGCTTTCCTGCTCTTCGATCTCATAATCAACAATGTCACTTGCCTGTATCTCCTCGTCATTATTCGATTTCTTTTCATTTTCATCCCTTTGTTCTTGTTCATTCATATTTTCATCACTTTGATCTTGTTCATTCTTATTTTCTTCACTTTGTTCTTGTTCATTCTTATTTTCTTCACTTTGATCTTGATCATTCCTATTTTCTTCACTTTGTTCTTGTTCATTCTCATTGGCAGTTAAAACGGGCTGAGAATTTAATATTATTGCATTCATGTCTTCTGCACCAAAAAACAAATTAGATTCCATTTCACAATTGGCGTTATCTGTCTTAGGGCCATCAAGGAACACAATATCTAGCTCTTGTATGTTAATAAGTGGCCCAACTGGTGTTTCTACAGACAATTCGCAACAAATATCTATGTTTTCTAAGTTCGCAAACATTATTGTAGAATCAGGGTCTTTAAATACACTGTCATTTTCAGGTACAAAAACAGTCTCTGTAATCATACAATTTGTACTTTCAGTCTTATCAAGTGGATCAGTCTTATTGATTGCAATTTCTTCATGAGTATTATCTATCAAACAGTTGCCATTAAAAGCGTTAATTTGATTTTGCTGTTCAACCAGTTCCAATATTTTTCTTGTTCTGTTGGACATTGTTCTGCAACAAAATTAGAAAACTAATTTAGTAGCTATAGCCAAGTGATAATATTTCACATTAGGTGTATTTTACTTGGTGTACCTTGCTTTAAATTTTAATTTATGAAAATAAAATTGTAGTTTAGACAGATCTTGTACAAATTATTATTAGCACACTCTATTTAAGAGACTATACACAGGTATAATAAATTGTTCACTTTTGATAAAAAGTAAAAGCAGAAGATAACATTAGAAAACATTATTCTAAACAATATTATACTTATTTATATCAAAACAATATGTCCTATCTAGCACAAATTACATTATGCTAATAAGACCTAACTTAAACAATTCAAAATTTCGCTTGTACAACCGTATTGTTTATTAAATTTGCGGTAATATGTTTATCAATACAATCCTACAATTATCAAGTATATATAAATATTAATTTAGTAAACAAAACTTCTCAATATGTAGCTAAATTTATGAATTTAAGGGAACTCACCTGCTAGCGTGCACATTACAACACAAGTCAATGGCAACTAAACACAATAGGACGTATTGAGGTCCAATAAAAACCGGTTTATGATAGGAGAAATTGCTTTCGCTATTTCCTAATTTATTTTTCTTGTCTGCTGTTAGGATATGTTTTTAAAACAAGCGGACATATTTGAGTTAGTCGAAAATAGCATAAGCCCAAAACAGCTAAATTTGACGATAGGTCATATTGTCAGGACACCCTCGTAAGCTATATTTAGAACATTGTTAAAAAGTTACGTTCTACAATCACCGAATAACTTAATACTCCAGATAAACTAGGGAATAACTTATTGCTCCGTGACTTCCATTATTCTTTGGCGGGTGGTCTGTGTTTGTTTGGCAGAGATAAACATAAATTCCAGTATATTATTTTGTATTAATAATATTAACTGTTTTTGTGTACTACCATAATGGATCTCGCAGATTTAAATGTATTTGGTTCTTATAAAGACGACATTGCCTTACGTGGACAACCAAAAGTTTTTGAAAATCGGTAAATCAGTATAAAAATATTTTGCTTTCAAATTGATGGTAGGTATATTTTTTACAGGTCTAATTATTTTGAAGATGATTTAGAATTTTTTAAACGTTTTCGGTTAAAAAAAGGAGACCTGTACCATGATATTAAATTTAACAAATGTATTGCTTCAATATTACTAGGTAGCTGAATTAAACTTTTTATCAATTCAGCTCTAAAATGAAGAAATCGGTATTTTCGAGAGTTTCCAGTCCATATCGGGACTTTTTGTTCTTTATGTACACCCTGAACTTCAGTCTCCCAGGGAAGTGTAGTAATGATTAATCAACTGAAAGTTCCTTAGAAAGACCATAGGCATTCTGAAATTGCGGTATTAGCATGTCTATGAGAAGTTGAATTTTATCTTTTTTTAGAATTGACTGGAGATCAACACAAAACCCTCAGTATTTGCTCGAATCTTCTACCAGACATTATATAGGAAAAAATTTGGTGCAAGTACAATGTATCCGAATATGAAAAATAACGGCGCATGTTTTTAGAAAAAACTTGGCCTTGTAACAGACACAACCCCGAAAATTTTTTCATTTCATTGCTTGCTGGGCGAAACCTTGCTTCTCTACTATGTCGAGTTTTAGGTCTATTAGTCTTCATCAAAGCTATGCCATAATTGTTTGTGCATTCGACTATGTAGTCCAATATATTTGTAGTGAACAGACTTTCAAGTAATTCCATTAGTGTTGAACATGGACCGATATTTATTTTCGTACGGTTGTTGCTTTCATCGAAGTTGGTCAGGAATTCGAGCAATGGTACTTTCCCATGAATCAGTATCGGAAGGCATTGGCGTAGAACGCCTTGGTGAGTGTGGCGGGGAAGCTTCTGGAGAAACGACGCCATTGTCAGGTAAAGGTTCAGGAGAATCTGAGGTTGTTTGTCGATTCGGTTCTTCCGGTATCAAAGATTTTTTGTTCCTACTAGCAAATACTTTTTTTTCTTGATACAGTGGGTTTATCTGAGTCAATCGATGACATACTTTCATCAGATTCTGATGAAGATTTCTCATAGTTCATATCGCAACCGTTGCTGATCTCTTTCATAGGGATCATTATTGTTTTGACCTTCTATCTGAAATTTATAAAAACAACCTATTACTAATAAAAAAACTTTCTAAAAGGAATAACCTATTTTTCATAGTTACCAGATAAAAACTTGTCCTCCCAGGACAAGCCTTTAAGAAAATCCCGACAACATCCGACCGTCATAATTTTTTTTACCAAAGTAACATTATCTACTGATTGATGATGGTTATCATTATACCATTTTCATTTTACTAATAAAACAAGAGCAAAATAATACATTTTTTATTCAAACTTACAAAGTAAAACAAGTTACAACACACTTTACAGGTACTTTTCGCTGCTTTGTATTTTATTTAAAAAAGTTAAATTTTCTGGCAGAAGCACAAAATCATAAAACTCTGAACAGCTCATATTTTTTAAATTATATGTAGTCATGAGTATTCCTTTCACCGAAGATAAAAGCAGCCTATTTCTTTCTTTGGTCCACTGGGCTGCAATAAGTGAATATATTCTTTCCACATTGGCATTGTGAGATGGGATTGCAAAAAGAAATTCGGCTGCTTTTAGTAACTGTGAAATAATTTCTTCAGACATACTTGCATTAAAATATTTTGCCCGTTTTTCGTGAGTAGGCAGATTGTGGTCATCGGAATCAAAATTTTCTGATATATATTTTTTTAAATTACAAAATTCATCAAAAAATATAGATGATGTGATCCTTTCCTAGTGATTTTCCTTTTGATATTAAATATAGTACTGAGGGCGCAACGTCACTGTCCCAATCACACATGGTAATATTTATATTTATGCTCGTCCTCATGAATATTACTCATTAATAACCATTTCGCAAATTTGCTATAATTATTGTCTGAAGTTCGTTGCCCATTTTGTTCATCAAGGAATGTTATTGAAATGTTACATAATATGATTGAAACATAAGTATTTTAAAGTTTCAATGCTGATAAATTTTAATGTAAAATAATATTGCAAACTATTCATATTATATGACACATAAAATATAGCAATATAATTTTATAAAATTTTGTTAACTAGGAACACAGACAAACGTAGTTTACGGATGCAGCATAAAATATTTGCAATAAAGTAACGATACTACTGAGAATTTTCTTTATTTTTTTAAATCGGCTAATAACATTTTTATTTCCAGCTCGTGTTTCTCTGTCAGTCTCTTTTCCTTTCTCCCTGCCTCATCCTTTAATAGATTCATTTGGAAGTCTATATATTCAATTTTTTTTCTGGCAAGTTCCTCGTATACTGTCCCTGAACTTTGTTTCTATAGTTGTGATAAAGTGGATTCAGTTTTATACAGGGTGTCCCGAAATTAATGGGACAGAGCAAAGGTAGATTCCTTACATCAAAATAATGCGATTAAGTCAAATTTACCTTAGTCCATTTGTGGCTAATAAAAAAGTTACAGGGCGTTAAAGTTGAAATTTTGAATTCGAAATTCTTAAAATTCTTAGAAAGTTTTCAAAGGATTCTTTTGAAAATTTGGATTAGAGGGTTTTCTGAGACGAGAAAAACGAATCGGTACTTAATTTTGCTATAGACGCTAGAGGGCGCTACGAAATGTACTCTTGGTTGATAAAAACTGGTTATAACTTTTTTATCAGTGTGTGTACGAAAGTTTTAATAGAAAAATATTGTTCTCCTATCTATTTTTCACAAATAAGGGATACTTGTTTTATGTCGATAAATTTAACCGTTTTCGATTTATTTCTTGTTTTTCTATTGGATGCAATAAAATAAAATAAAATAAAAGTTTGTAGTTACTTACGTAAAAAACTAAAGATAATTTTTAATAATAATTTAATTACATTCAGGTGGCTACATTAAATTTTTATAAAAAATATTCCTTTCACTTTTTTCTTTTTTTCGTTATTTAACATTTTTTGATGAAAAAGATTAGATTTTTACGAAAAGAAAAACATTTTCAATATAAAACAGTCAGTAAAAGATACAACATTTATCCTGTAATCAATTAGCAGAAGTGACCACTTCAGTAGTTCAGTAGTTTTAATTAATTATGTATTTTCCTCATGGGTACTTCTGTGTCTAATTTCCAAAGGGCTAACGGACTAGCTGTTGTATATTATCTGTAAGAAGAAATTGTGTATCATTTTTATCTATATAAGAGTACCTAAACTACACAAACCTCCAGTTATTGATGATTTTACTGAAGGAACTTGGCTTTCTCAACTGCTGTGGATTCCATGAATTCCAGCTACAGCTAACTTATTTATTTAATTACATAATTCATTAATTTCTAAGCCCAATTCTATGAATTTCAGTCGAGGCATCAACTGGGGTTTCACTGCAAATACCCGAGTTGCTCGTATTAAACTCAACAGTTGTTTCGTTCTATATTATTAGTTCAGGTTCGACAGTAAGTGTTTGTTCTGAAATTGCAAGCAGTTCGTTAAAAAAATAATTATCTATCAAAATCTTTATTAAATCACAACATTCAATGTTAAGCTATATGCAAAGCTAAGGTAGGTACTTTACAACATTATCGATACTACAATTTAAATCACCTTTCCTACCAAAATCAGAATCGTACTGCGACAAAGTACCCGTAGCCCCTACACCAATTATAGCCAGTACTCTTTCACTAATACCATTTAATTCAACTGTAGATCCTCCACCAGTTTGGTACAATTTTTGTTTGTATTGAGCGAACTCCTTTTTTGTGCTTCTTTTCGAGGAGTCCCACTTGCTGCATAACAATTTCGCCGTTCTCCCTGTGCACATGCAGCATTAAACTCAGTTTAAATTTTTCTCCATTCTGCATCCTTGGTATTACTTGTCACTGAATCTGTCTTTTTACATTATGTAATATGAAAGCAATGATAGAT
>NW_019417865.1:0-1478 GCF_000390285.2 Anoplophora glabripennis
TAACAAGTTATATGCGTTAGTCATGTCCCGTACATTCACATTATCTGGACACTCGAGCGTACTAAGCTCTAACTTCTAACCCCCAATTGAGCTAGACACAAGTTGTCGATATGGATTGGGACTACACGGATTCTACTCATACAATTCGATACCTATTAAATGTTGATGAGAAAAATAATGTTATTGGATTCAAATTGAATTACCTACTACTTTCATTGAACTACCGCCAGGAGCTTATGAGCTGAACGAAATAAATAAGGCAATTCAAGGTATTTTAGAATCTATCATAAGACGCAATGTCAAGGACGACAATTTTATAATTGATAAATATTTGACATTAAGAGCTAACAATAACACTCTGAAATGTGAAATTGTATCGAAATATGATATCGACTTGGCTCATCAGCATTCATTAGCAAACATATTAGGATTTGAAAACAAGTTATATGGTGGAAATATTGCACACCAATCTTCGCTACCAGTGGACATTATGAAAGTAAGAATAATTCGCATTGACTGCAACGTCATATCCGGAGCATATGTGAATGGAGAAGAAGCCCACACTCTATACGAATTTGATATAGATGTCGGACCAGGCTTCAAACTGCCCAAGGAACCTCAGAATATTATTTATATGCCTGTGAGACCTGAAGGACGTCAGTTTATCGACAACATTACATTACGTATATTGGATGATAATGATATTCTAGTAGATTTTCGTAGTGAGAAAAATTATAAAACTAGAACTAAAGGAATTAAATTGACATATCGATACGGAATGGGGTTTTGTTTTAATCATAGAAAACAATCATCATCGTCATCATTATCATCATCACCAGCAAAAAGTGATAAAATTTTGAGCACATACGAGAACAAATTTATTCCACGCAAGAATGTTAACCAGTCAACACCTAAGTTGTCTGCTAGAGATCGTATTTTTCTTCAGTCAATTGGGTTAAAACTTAAACCTCAATATTTGTAATTAATGGCGTCGACAAGTGCAAAGTTGGATGTGTTTGATGAACCATTGTTCGACAATTCACTTGTGAGTTTACACGAACATACATACAAACCATATGGATCCCCGTACTACAGAAATTCCGATGAAATACGCATTCCTATTCACTTCCAAGATCTTATTCTTGACATTGCCGAAAGTTACATATATATACAAGGCAAATTTACCCCTAGCGATGTCAATAAAGTGTGCTACTTATCCAACAACGCATTAGCATTTCTTTTCGATGAAATTCGTTATGAAATGGGTGGAGAACAAGTAGCCGTCATTCGAAAACCCGGTGTAACAACAACAATGAAAACAATGGTTTCATGTGGCCAAATGCAATTAAAAACGCTATTATCTTACGGATGGGGACTAACAGAAGAAAAACAAGATATTTTGGATACAACAACACATGTTTTTAGTGGGAAATTACCTCTAAAATATCTTATGGGTTTTGCAGAAGATTATACCAGGG
>NW_019417865.1:1717-3994 GCF_000390285.2 Anoplophora glabripennis
TGGAAATCTGTTGGGTTGGTACTTCTGAACTTCACGAAGAAATTGACGAAAATTAGAGCATGTTCTAATTCGTCAAGAACTTGATGAATAAATGTATGAAGTTATTTGACAGTAGACAAGAAATTCGACAAGTGTAATGCACCAAGCATTACACTTGTCCAATTTCTTGATGAAGCGACTTCATGAATTAATTCATCAATAAATTGTCAATGTAAAACAGCTATAAGAATAAGGTATTACCTGAAAGAAATGAAGGATTTGAGGCAAAATGTAATGAAAAAAGGCGTGTTATTGTTATACAAAATATTTCACTTGAAAAGGTTTGTTTTTCGTTGTTGCATTTTCCGTTCGTAATTTTGACTAAAATTTAGGTTGACCATGTACCATGTAAAGACTGAACTGACAGAAATAGATAGAACGAAAGAGATAGAAAAGGAAACAGAAATAAAGGACGAAAAATTAAAAACTGTTAATTGTAATACATTCTACAAAAAAAAGGCCTATGTCCCAGAAAAACAAATGCTTAAAGAAACAAAAGCTGTTTTAAATAGAAACCTAAATATTTGTATTTAGATTTGATTTATTTTATTTTTACTGCTGCACTTATATGAATGTTACTTATATGAATAAAAATTTTAATTTTTTGCATAGAAATCGACAAATATTATTTTTTAATCATTGAATTGCAGGACTAGTTTTATAGAAGCTGAGTACTGAGAAGCTAAACAAGCTGAGTACACTTTAAAATGTCGTAAAATTTAAATGTCATAAATTACATAAATTACAAGCTAATTTGTAACTTACATGAAATGTTACCAGTAAAATTACATTTCCATAAATTACAAGTAATTTAACATCACTATACCCATCAAAATATGAGAAAACCAATTCGAAAATTTGAGTTAACTCGTGATGTAAAAACGTAAAAAGGTCAAAAAAGAGACACGATGACGATGCTGCAGCCACAATACTATAGTTTTGAATTCGGTAGAAGAAAACCCGAGACTGTCACTAAGGAAGATAACTAAACAAATCGATGTTAGCAAGATACATATTCAGAGGATTTTGGTAGAAAATTATTTTAAGGCTTTCAAAGCAAAAGTAATTCACACTCTAGAAGTTGGTGATGATGCACTTCGTTTGGAGTTCTGTTTAGAGATAGGAAAAAGGATTGGTAGATAGACATTTTCACAAAAATATTATATTTCCGATGAAACCACTTTTTCTACCAATGGAGTGGTATCGTCGCAAAATTGTCATTTTTGGTCGCAAGACAGTTACAGTTACTTCAAGAAGTGAAAGGTTAAAAAAAGTAAATGTTTGGTGCGCGATTACTTTCAACCGAATAATTGGGCCATACTTTTGGAAGCAAATTTAAATCAATATACGTAACTGGAGATGCTAGACACGTTTTTTTGGCCAGAATTAGAAGAAAAACATTTGGAATATAGACAAAAAGCGTATTTCCAACAAGACGGATTTCCCGCTCACTCAACAATTCTAGTCCGCAATTGGCTTAACAGAAAATTTCGGGAGAAGTGGATAGGAAGATATGGTGCTATTTGTTGGCCAGCAAGGTCCCCTGACTTGTCCCCGCTTGATTATTTTCTTTGGAGCTTCTTGAAAGAAAGAGAACCAGAGCAACACAACGTTGATTTCTTGAAAAGCAGGATAATTGAAGCTGTTGCCCAAGTAAATGAAGAAATGATACATTCGACCTACGCTGCATTTAGAAAAAGATTGGAGGTGTGTTGAACTTGGTGGACTTCATGTATAGTTTTTTAATGGCGCGTACATACTGATTCTGCTGTGTTCTCAAAATAAATGTTGGATTAATGTTTTTGAGGTTTTTGATCCCTCTGTATAAAAAATAAATTATTAATATGCATACTTGTGTATCTGTTTTTCAATAAAGCAACATTTTTTAAATAGAATGGCTTCTCCGAAAGTATTAAAAAATAAGTAGAGTCCTAAAATATCCCAGAATGTCGAGTATTAACTAGAAGGCCATGCTTTCATATTTAAACATAAAATTTAATTCCAAGCAACTTTTCCCCATTACTTTTTCACGTAGCGTTTAGATTTAAGGTACTTTACTCTTTACTGTTTTTACCTTTTCCAAATTTTTGAAGACCCTGTACATTAAATTGAATAAATGACTATCTTGCCAAGGGTTTCTGGACAAGCAAACATTTTTATGAAGAATGATTTTTTTTGACAATTGAAATTTTGTATCCATTTCAGGTATAGGCAACCCGAACTGGGGACACCCTGTAT
>NW_019417865.1:7482-8926 GCF_000390285.2 Anoplophora glabripennis
ACATTTTCCTGACAATACACGAGTTTATGCATTGATAATTCACGATACTTACTTGACATACAATGCTTTGGATGGTTCTGTACATAATGGATTTAAGTAATCTAACGAACATTGTACAAGTTGCAACAATTTTTTTTGTGTTAATGTCTTTATATATGTAATTGATTTAATATTTTTATGTATTTATCTAACCTATTTATATGTAATTGATTTAATATTTTTATGTATTTATCTAGCCTATTTATATGTAATTGATTTAATATTTTTATGTATTTATCTAACCTATTTATATGTATTTTTCTGTACCCATGTCATAAGTCAACAATAAAAGTTTAAAATCATTTATTTATTTTATTTATAACATATTATAATTGTAAGAATAAGAGGGGAACTATTTAATACATTAAAATTCACTAATATGATATACAATTTACATAACGATTTAAAACACAGTATACTAATCAATCAGTAGGGAAAGTTGCGTTTGCCGCGTCTTCCATATTTCCACCATTTTGTTAATGACTGACAGTTATTACGATTTCCGTTCTCATATTTTCATTCACATTTATATATCTAGTTATCTAGTATGTTTCCATGTAACTAACCTCATACCAAAAAGGATATTAGTTTATCCTCTTTGCGTATACCTTCTTATATCTCAGCTTTATGTATTAAAAACCTTATTTTATTGTCAAGTAGTTGTTTAGTTTAGTTATCTTGTTCTTGTGTATTTTATTAGTGATTATTTATTTATAAGTAATACTATACTTACCCAGTAAATAGTTAATAATGAAATAAAAATTATAGTAGACTTACATTTTAAAATGTTTAGAAAATAAATACGCTTTTGTAAGTTTTTGAATAAAATTTATAAAATTCAGACCGATATAATCTAATCTAAATTATTTCTGCTGGAATTCAAACAACTAAACCTGTATTTAACCAAGAAATGTAAACTTCTCTTAATAAAAAAACCTCAATTTACGTGTAACATTACTACTTAACTAACAATCTCTTTATTACCTTGGATTACAATAATTAATCAGAAATTAATGTATAATAATTAAAAGTATTAAAACCAGGAAAAAGAACAGGTTATGTTTACTATACTACTGGAGGTAGCATGCCATTGCGAAGTGTGGCTGAGAGACAGACAGTATCTCAGACATGCTGTCTCACTCTAGCACGCCGCGATTGGTTGGAGCATTCATTTCCAACCAATCGCGGCGTGCTAGAGTGAGACAGCAAGTACTGAGGTACTGTCTGTCCCTCTCGCACACTCAGACACAATTTTCGCAATGGCATGCCTACAGTAGTATATGCTCGAAGCATCCGCCATATTCTTAGCGACTTTTCCTAGGGTGGGGGTATTTAAAAATTGCCATACGGAATTCATTCATAAATCATTTAAGATTCCATACTGATTGATTAGTATACTGTGATT
>NW_019417865.1:12065-14018 GCF_000390285.2 Anoplophora glabripennis
TGATAAAACACGTACAGAAGTTCTTGGCGCATTTTCCATTATTTGTTGGACATTTTCTTTTAATTCTTCAGTCCGCTTTTTAGGTCGGCCGCTTCCTTCTTTTCTTGTTACACTGCCCGTTTCACGAAAAACATTAACACAACGCTGAACTGCACTTTGAAAAATTTTGTACTCAACAACGCCGGGAAATTGATTTTGAAATTCTATGAAACATTCCTCAATAGAATACTTCCATATTCCATCAATCTTGCGTCCATTTCTAAAGTAGGACTCTATGATAAACACTTTTTGTTCTTGAGAAAACACCATTTTAAACGCTTTTTAAAACGAAAATATTCAAATTGATAGCGGCGATATAGCGCTTTGACAGATGACGTTTAAGTGCATTTGCTATACGCTACGCCCTACGTCCAAATTTTCAGAACCACTTGACCACGTTTTTATTTGAACGCTCGTTATACAACAATATACATTTTTTTTCCTGATAATTATGGATTTTCCAGTTATTCGACAATTTCTTCAAGTGCCCGAATAAAATTTTGTAAATTGTTTTCCGAATTACTCATATTCGCGGTCTGGCTTATGATTGTCACGAACCAATAGAAATTTTTATCGTATTCGGTTTAATAGAACTTGATATCATTGTGACCCCAGGGTAAAGTTGAAACAGTATTGGGAATGATGAAACGCTTATCATCGTAATGAGAGAGAGAGTCACTTTGTTCTTTAATTCCGTATAAATGTTGTGCCTCACTTCGGAAAGTTATATTTTTCTGAAAATTAAACTGCCCCGATCTACGATTTTCTTGTAATCGTCCACGGTCAAATTGTTTTTTATAACAGACCTCTTAACCCCTTTAGCTTTTTTCAATTCACTATTTATAGATTTTACGTAATATGCTTTAGCCCCCGTGCCATAGAATTCTGTTATCGGATCAGATGGAAATTCGTATTTGAAATTGCCCAATATCGAGCGAGATACTGGAACATCAAACTTATTTCCATCCTTGTAGTTTGATGTATCGAAGCGATCTATATTCGATTTCATAAAAGCATAAAAGTTATCGGTATAAATTTTGATTATTAACGAATCGGTGTCAGTATACAATAAAGAAGCTTTATTGCCGAAATTAGTTTTTATTGTATCGTAAAAAAATTGTACAACACCGTTTTAGATAAATCTAATATACTAAAACCTAGGTACATAGGTTTGCTATAGTGAACTTTCAATTTGCCCATATGTATAGCCACGAAATCCTCTGAAAAAATTGTGCATGTCTTAAAATTCGGTCGAGCGATTAACGTGTTAGCCCCAAACGATTGACGAACTTTTTCCCAATGAGTTACAAGTTTAATATCTTTCCTATTATCAACATTTTCTAGGCTTTTGCCGTACACAGCATTGTTCATTAATTTATAGAGATCTTTTTCGAATTTATTATTTGTGGCATTTCTCATTTCTGTGTTAAGATCGATATATACTTTCAACCAAGCGCTCTGATTAAATTTAATTACGCGATGTATTTTCGTTACCTTCAAACCGTTTCTAATTGCAACTTTCAAATTCCTAAAATGTGCTATATATTTACTTTTGTTATTTAAATTTGGAATTAATTTGGAAATTTTCGATTTTGCACCTGGTGGAACCATATTCTCAGCCAAAAACGGTAAATCCGCGTGAGCATCGTGTAATTCTTTAGGATATTCTACATCTACTTCTAATGCATAACCATAAGGCCCTTCGTCTGGAATATCAATAACATCCAACTGGGAGATTTCGGATTCTGTTAACCACGTAAATCCCCCGGTTGGTAAACACTGTGACATACTATGTCCATATAGATTCGTCGCGTCCAAATATGTTATAAAAGACGAAGGTTCGTTTGGATTAAAATTTGGAAGAAACTTGTTATTTGCGATATGTTTTCTACCGGAACATTGACTGATTCCACC
>NW_019417865.1:15025-16926 GCF_000390285.2 Anoplophora glabripennis
TGTACAGGGGACCCTTACAAATACAATTTTGTAAAGAAAAAATCAAAAAGGGCAGTTCGAAAATGATTTAAAAATACACTTCTGCACGGCACTGGAAACTGGTCCACTGTAAAACCTGACCTAGCACAATGCGACCGGCATGGCGGTGTGATAAAAACGGACAAAAACTTTCGCAAGGAAAGAAATATGTAAATAGAATTTTATCGCACCTATTTTATATCGGCAAATTCAACTGCTTTTGCCTTTATTAATTAATAAAATTAATTTGTTTTTAAATAATAAAATCATTTGACATACCCGATGTTACAACAACTGATCAATATTTTATCCACCAATGTGTAAACACATTTGGGTCCGTTGTACACAGTTTCTACGAACTAACACAAATGTTGTCTTGTTTGACCATAACACAAATGCTTCACCATAAATTATTCATCAACTCCGAGTACACGCAAACCATTTTTGACACTAACTACTACAACACCACAGATAACGTAAATATCACAACGATTACAAAATCCGAATTCAGTATTCGGAGTCGCTGAAGCCACGTGGCGAATGACACTAGAGACTACAGTTGTCCAGCTATGTAGTGGTTGAATGTACTATAACTTCAATATTTTTTTCTCGGAAACTATAACTTTTACAAAAATTTTTTTTACAATATTGATTCCATTTCTCATGCTGCATCTATTCCCAAATTTTTTTGGATAAGTTGTGAATCACCCTGTATATTTCAGTTAAATCTGACTAAACGTTCCACAAATATTTTTGACGCATTATTCCCTCTATAAAACACAAATTTCGATAGTGAATCATCGAAAGAGTACTTTATCAAATAAGCAAATGAAAATGGTTCGTGGATGAAAGTTTTGCATGTATAAGATTTTCCGGGGTTGGGTTCACATGTATCAATAGGTTTTAAAATAGACTCAATGTCTGCATACACCACGAAAGGCACTTTCATTTGTTTTTCAAAATTTTCAAATTTCAACACATTTTCCGGAACACTTTTGCCAAATTTATCTACACGCAATTCCAAACTAGGTGTAGTGGTGTAAATATGATTACAATCGTGTCTTTGGTGTCGCAATAACAGACTCTTGTTACCAAAATACATTAAACATCCGTCACAAAAAATTTTTTATTTTTAAATCTGACTAGAAACCAACCTCGACAAATCTTTAATCCAACAGTAATGACTTTTCGAACATGATACGTTACAGTGATGATTTTGGCCACACTCCTTAGTGATAAGCAACAAATTCACGTGTATCTTAATTTATTTTGTGTATAACGCAAAGGTCCCAATATTTCATAATTTAGCATATTCTTTTCGAATGTGCTATCTAACCCGTATACGTTCACAGATATGTCGTTCATTAATTCAAATTTTGATATGTCTTTCAATTTAACTGGAAAATCCATACCTACCAAATTTAAAACAGACGAAAAATGCGGATATGAGGACATCTCATGGACAGGACCCCTCGGTGAATATAGGGCTGAAGTTATTGCCCATGCAAAACAGCATTCGTCTTGGATTTTTATATTTATTACCGCTTTCTTGTCCTCCACAAACTTCGGTAACTTCATATAAGAGGATCCACTAAGCGGACTGTTCTTATTTATATTCAACTCCACATACAATATTTCCTCGATGGCCCAACCTATAACAATAATTTTATACAGGGTGTCTCATAATTAGCTGCCAACCCTGAACAGGCCGATTCTATGAACAAAACTAAGTAAAAAAGTTCATATGAACATGGGTCCGGAAATGCTTCCTAAGGGCACAGGGACCCATTGAAGAGGGGGGAATAGAAATAATTTTTTTGCAATATCTCTCAATCGCGTTGTGATAAATGAATGAAATTTGGTATACACAGCTAAATTTTGAT
>NW_019417865.1:18783-24739 GCF_000390285.2 Anoplophora glabripennis
AACATCTGAATGGGCCGCGTTACTTTCAATTTTTAGTAGAAGGCTTACAGCAAATTAAAAAATTATCACTATGATGTTAATAAAAAATGATTTTTGGCAAGTCATGCTCAGACCTCCTCGAGGTTCTTGCTGGGCAACAATAACAATTTAATATGTTGATTGCATAATTATAAAAAAATAATTTATAGCATTTTAAATTATTATTGGCCGACGTGAGCAAACTGTTTATTTATTGTCTTTATATGTGCGAAAATATATAAATATGGCAACATTGAATCTAGGTCGCTTTGTTCATATCGTAGCCGGCTGACGTCAGCCGGTCAGTAACAGCCTGAAAAGGGGGTTAAATAATGATTTGAAAAATTTTTTTTTCAGCTTAAGTATGCATTTAATTTTTTTTTAATCACGCCATCGTATTATACTCATTTTTCTCTATCTGCTTTTAAAATTAATGACATTATGACTTAATCACCCTGTATACAGCTGTTCAAGCATGCGTTGTATTCATTCCAATATTACATCAATATCAAAGCCAAATTCTCAAGGTGACATTCTCAAGCAATATTTAGCTGTAACATTTAACTGAACATATGACAAATGAATGTAATCACACGATGTAATATTTTTTCGTTTTTTACATACGAAACAAAAAATTATTATACTATCATGCAATAACAATAATATCATACACAACAATTAGATACATAGATATATTTAAATTTTTGTTTTGGCGCCAAAAGTAGGCGTGATATAAATATCGATCGTAGTCTGTTCAAGGTTATGCTATGCATGTAAATATTTGAATTTTATTTTAACCGCCGAAATAGGCGTGTTAATTTTATTGATCGTTTCGTTAGTTACTCATTCATCCGTTCAATAGATGGATGTGTATACGAGGGCAGCAGAATATTTTAGGAATTGTAATAGTTACTTATTTATGCATTATTATTTACAAACAAACACTTTGTAGAACTATATATTGACTATTATTTTAATATATATTTATTTCTTTTCTCTTTTTACATCCTGAGTTCTATAATGTTAATACATTATCACATTATTATATTTGTTTAGAACATTTTAAGTTTATTTCTTTTTTATTTGTGGAATGAGTGGATAGGGGCGTTTTGTTTCTAAAATTTGTTTATATTTATATCAAATCATATATTTCTTGGACTATACAAATAATATATACATTAAATTATATAAAAAAAATATTTACATCTTAAAATTAATCTTATATAAAATATTTATACATCTTAAAGCTATTCAACATTCACACGTCTCACTTTCATTCGTCCACTCAAAGTTTTTAAAGCCTTTCCACTTTCATCCCTCTTTCGCACTTTATTATTAATTTCGGTTTGTATTGTCCCAATCTCCTCCTGCAATACCCGTATCTGCTCCCGTTTAACTACGAGAGTTTCTCGCAGAACGCGGACTTCTTCATCAGTTTGTTCCTCCCTCCGACTGAGTTTTTCCCAGTATCTGAGGAATGCTGAAATGACATCCGCTTCGTCGGCCTGCGAGTACAGGATCGCTTCTTCTTCCACTTGGGTGGCCACCATTTCCTGGGGAACTTTCGGAGGTGGTGTTATGGAAACTTCTATGGATGCAACCACATCGTCAAACGTTGACATGATTTCCTGGGGTTCTGACCGGAGAATTGGCGGCTGTGGTGGTAGAGCTTCTGCTTGTGGTACCGTTACTTCAACTGCAGGTTGTTGCAGCAACTGCCGTAATCGTGATGTGCTACCCTTCGAAGCGATTCCTTTTTTCTGATTCTCCCCGCGGTTCGAAGACCCAACAGATTTTTTAGATGTTGCCATCTTCTTCACCGGTGGAGAGTTTGGTAATAAAAATTCACTGATTGGGGACAAATCCATGATTGTGTTGTCCCCCATGTTCGACAATGCCCTTGACAAAATTTCATCGGATGGAATTATTGCATCCATAGCACTATCAATCGTCGTGGTATAACAACCTTGGCTGACAAGCGGTTGTTGGAAATACTGAAGGAGCTGACGTTCCTCCGGCGTCACCTTTGGCATAGATTTGCCAACACTTGTACTCTTCCTTTTAGAACTTGTTGTGGCTTTTTTTGGTAATGTACTTGATCGACCCATTTTTTCTTTTTTAATTACATAAAATTTATACTATTGTATACGCTCACTACAGGGTTGGCACACAACGAAATGTAATTCTTCACTCTGATCTCCTTTCTTATATACCATACAAATCTAATTTCAAGGTTAACTGCAATGCAAGGTCAAATGAAAGTCACCAACCTACGTCACCTTCGGCTTTCAGCCTCAAGGTCACCCATACATTTTATTAAAAATAATATAAAATTACGTTATATATACAACAATATACATTTTTTTTTCCTGATAATTATGGATTTTCCAGTTATTCGACAATTTCTTCAAGTGCCCGAATTAAATTTTCATTCCAATATCACCACAATATCAAAGCCAAATTCTCAAGGTGACATTCTCAAGCAATATTTATCTCTAACATTTAACGGAATATATTTAAAATCAAGGTCAAATAACATGCTGTATGTATCATTCGCGCCAAATAAATTTAATTTCAAGGTTAACTGCAATGCAAAGGTCAAATGAAAATCACCACCCTACGCCACCATCTTTGGAAATTCATTTGCTATATTTAAAATTATTTTAACAATAACCCATAACTTGTACTTGTAACTTGATAATTTCTAATTCACAATGCGCAAATTTATTTTCTGGGATGCATGTGAGAAACATTTGAATTAAAATCTCCGTAAACAACGTTGTTGTTGTTGTAATTTTTGTATTTGTGTGTAGCCACTGCTGTGCAAAAACAAGAAAAACCACTACTAAATTATTACAACTACAGCACACAATTACTTTTCAACCTACGAAGGGAATGTAAAAATTTCCAAAAAGTATTGCATATAATATCAAAACCAAATTCTCAAGGTGAACATTTCTTGTGTGACACTTCGTTTTGTATTGTATATAAATAATAGCAGTTTAATAACAAAATTACTAATAATAATGGGAAATAAATCGAATGTTGTCCAAATGAATCTGTAAAACACGAACGGCAATGTCAAAAATTATCTTGTCTCGAAGCTTATGGCTTTCACCGCGCGTGACCAAATGTATTGATCGTTTCGCTTGAAGGTTTAATTACATAACATACCGCAATCAGCAGCGCCATAGTGGGCGTGACCAAATGTATTGATCGTTTCTTTAGTTCTTCTTTCATCCACCAAATAGATGACTATGTATACGAGGGCAGGCATACAAAGCTTTTTTTTACATCTCAAATTATATAAATTCGCTACAAACTTATGAACTTGGAGCTATTGTCACACTATAACGAAATATTTAAAAATAGCATTTAAATATGTCAACTGAAGGTCATCTCCTCATGTATCATTTCTTCCTATTTAACATTAGACAAATGTCATTTCAAGGTTAATTATGCTATTTATATATTTTTTTCTCCTCTCATTTAACAAATAAGACAACAATAAAAGTTAAAAAATATTTATATTTATATTGTTTATTCCACATTACAATAAAAGACAAATAGTTAAAACAATAAAATTTGTTAATATTATATATATAATATTATACCATTTTAAGATAATATATAAATTACATAAAAATTTAATGATATGTTATAATATATCATCTTCATTACCAGCATTATTTTCTTGAGCTGCTAATTTGTATTTTACAACCGTTGCATATGGTAGATAATCCAACAAAATAGAAATAACAAATTGTTTTAGTCCTATCTCAACCATTTTCACGCAAAAATTGTCCAAATTTATAGTTTCACTTAAATAATTACTACATAATGATGCACCACGGCGATGTTTTTCATAATCCTCCTCCAACTGTTTAATTTTTTCTTCAGAGAAGCAGTAATTCATGTCATAATTAGATGCGTGAAGACAATCTATTGCCACACAATCTAGCTCATTCATCAATCTCTTTACGGCTGACTGGAGGTCCTCAGCATCGGTCCAATTTTGACTAGCATAATGCATCCACATTTTCAATAGTTGTTCTATAAAAAAAAAAAAAAAAATGATATGAAAACGGGTATTATAGTAATAAGATTAAAAAATTATTTATTACCTATTGGAATTATAAAACATTAACAGAGAAGCCACCTTATATTATTATACTGACTAAATAGTGTAAATTACTTATATTGACTAGAATATACTCTATATATAAAACATATTTGTTACTACTAGATATATATATTTTTATTTAAATTAAATAAACAAAAATTAAATGACAATTCCAAATTTTAACAACGCTTTACATTTACCATCTTTAAATGCAGGCTCACTTTGACCTAAATAAGTTATCGTATATTGTTCCCAAGAGGAATTCATTTTATTCAAAATATCCTCTGTTATGTGTTCTGTAACCCTCTTTGGTAAAAAACACTTGAAATTTAAATTACACTTTTCATCAAACAATATAGCTAAAATGGACTTTCCAAAACGTGTATTGACAAAAGATAGTTTTTTTATCGGATATTGTGTATCAATTTCCAACGAGGAAACTGACCTTCGCATAATATCGTTGAATTCACCGTTAATATTACTATTTATTTTATTTAATTCATCAATTGATAATGCCATTTTTATATTATAATTCCCTGTAATATCTAGTCAGCAATAAATACAATAATTGTTCTCACTTCAAAATTTTTTGACACAAAATTTACACTATTGTAGACGCTCACTGCAGGGTTGGCACACAACGAAATGTAATTCTTCACTTTGATCTCCTCTCTTATATAGAAAATACACTGCAATTCAAATGCACCACGTCACAATGTATACACAACATTAAAACAACTATTTAATTTCAAGGTTAAATGCGTTGTTTAAACGTAAATCAAGCGAATGGCGTCACATAATGTGATATTTTTTCGTCTTTTGAACTAGCTCAAGGTCACCACACCCTCATAAAATATTTATCCACACCGATAGACATATTTCAAATTTAATTTCAAGGTTAACTGCAATGTTTAAAACCTAAGACAAATGAAGGTCATAAACAATCTTCCTTATTCACACCACACTACACAAATTTAATTTCAATGTTAACGGCAATGCCAAAGTTAAATGAAGGTCATCTTCTCATGTAAAATATCTCCTCTCTCACATACCATACAAATCTAATTTCAAGGTTAACTGCAATGCAAAGGTCAAATGAAAGTCACCAACTTACGTAATCTCCTTCGGCTTTCAGCCTCAAGGTCATCCATATATCATCGTCATCGCCCTCAAGGTCATCCCAAGCCAGAAAGTGGAGAGGGGAGGCTAAAACACCCTTCTTACATACAATTTAAATTTGTAATACAGTACCCTATAAAGTGCTCGAACATCAATCCATTTATTAAACATATCTGCTATTTTAATTCTCTTCCTCTTACATTCATTTGGAAGACAAACTCCTAAATCCCAGTCAGACCATGTGGCAAATACACATTTTTTATTTAGTGATTGAAATATATCAAAAGTCAGATTATAATGATTTATATATTCATTTAGCCATTGTTGGAACAGCATTAAGGCAGTATTTAACGGTACACCATTATCTACTTGATATTGTTTAATTCCTACAAAGATATACATATACATATCTGTTTATACATATACAGGGTGATTCACAACTTATCCAAAAAAAATTGGGAATAGATGTGGTATGAGAAATGGAGTCAATATTGTAAAATCCTGTTTCTGAGAAAAAAATTATTGAAGTTATAGCACATTAAACCACTACATAGCTGGACAACTGTAGTCTCTAGCGTCATTCGCAATACGCGTGGAGAGCCATGTGACTCCTAATACTGAAATCCGTCGTTGCGGTAGTTTTTACCTGTTATCTGTGGTATTTACATCAGTTTTTTAGTAGTTAGTGTCAAAAAT
>NW_019417865.1:25482-29208 GCF_000390285.2 Anoplophora glabripennis
GGAGGCCATGCAACGATATGCTTCAAAATCGAGCACTAATAAATAGTCAAAATCCTGTGCATTATACTTAGTCGATAAATTATTTTCAACATGTAGTGTTTCTACAGCATCGAAGTGTCTAAAAAGGAAATTGGAAGTAATATTATACATGTCCCTTACTGTTAAATTCTTACAGGGTATTCCTTGTTCAAAATTAATACAACAAAGTCAAATTAACTAAGAGTCAATTCTGACTTCTTAGAAAGATATAGCAGCTTGAAACTGACTTAATCATTTGAAGGGCCATTATTTAAATTTGATACAGGTGTTGATATTGATTATTCACATTTATAGTAAAAAAAAAAGTTGATAGTCAATTTTTTCGATGGAATGGATTGACGTGAAATTTGAACTGTAGCTGGGGAATAGCCCAAGAAACAAAAGTTATATAGTGCCGATGTGTGCTTTTACCCTAGGGACGGATGCCACCCCTTCTGAAGTGGGAATTTAAAAAAAAATAACCTCACGATTCGATAGAGGGACGAATTCTAAGCAAAAAATGTTCTATAAGAATTTTTTGTACAGTCAATACTTTTTGAGTTATTTGCGCCTAAAGATGTTCGTTTTTAGACCAAAAAAAGGATGTTTTTGAGCCATTTTTCGCGAATATCTCAAAAACTACTAATTTTTATCAAAAAAACGATCATAATCAAAAATGAAGGTAATTAAATAAGTAGCAAAGAGATTGCTTTTTTAATGTTTGTAGGTGGTATAGAACCCGAGCTGACTCCCAGAAGTTGAAGTCAATTTCGAAGATAGTTATAATCGAAAGGTTCAACGTCCTGTAGCGGAAAAATTAAAGGTTTTTCGAGGAAAACTTATGTAACACTTATTAAAGTTCTTGAAAAGACCTTTAAATTGAGATTAGAGTGAAGTTATCCACACATTTTCAGCCACGATTTATGACACATGGTACATTGAAAGTGGGATAGATGGACCAGCAGATATGGGCGGGGCTAGACATGCGCATGCGCTGTATACGCAATAAGCGCATAATGTAATTAATTAGTCATTCTATGATGAAATCGGAGATATAAAATACGTCAATATAATTTGCCCAATACATGGGAAAATCGAGTAACTAAATTAGTTTAAAAATGAAGTCAGCATCTCTTTAAAATAATTCAAATTTTGAGGTGGTTATTTCCTTTGGTGGGGTAGTTGTACGGGGTCTATATCTATAGACCGTATGCCGCTAATTTCTTATTATTTTTAAATTAATTTAGAGGGGTGCTACCCGGATCTGGTGCTGGTTACAATCATTTCCTTTGGTGGGGTAGTTGAACGGGGCCTATATTTATAGATTTTCCGAGCGTGCACGTGGCAGCATTCACCCGTCGACAAAAAATTTTCCTTTGTGCCACTAATTTCTTATTATTTTCAAATTAATTCAGAGGGGTGCTACCCGGATCTGGTGCTGGTTACAATCATTTCCTTTGTTGGGGTAGTTGAACGGGGCCTATATTTATAGATTTTCCTAGCGTGCACGTGGCAGCGTTCCCCCAATTCGAGAAAGAAAAATTCCTTTGTGGCGCTAATTTCTTATTATTTTTAAATTAATTCAGAGGGGCGCTACCCGCATCTGGTGCTGGTTACAATCATTTCCCTTTGTGGGGTAGTAGTACGGGGTGTATATTTATAGATTTCCTGAGCGAGCACGTGGCACCGTTAAAACAATTCGAGAAAAAAAATTTCTTTTATGGCCCTAATTCCTTATTATATTTAAATGATTTTAAAGAGATGCTGACTTCATTTTAAAACTAATTTAGTTACTCGCTTTTCCCATGTATTGGACAAATTATATTGACGTATTTTATATCTCCGATTTCATCATAGAATGATTAATTAATTACATTATGCGCTTATTGCGTATACACCGCATGCGCATGTCTAGCCCCGCCCATATCTGCTGGTCCATCTATCCCACCTTCAATGTACCATGTGTCATAAGTCGTAGCTGGAAATGTGTGGATAACTTCATTCCAATTAAATTGAGCAATGGTAAAAGTCGTTAGCATGAAAACTAATGAAGTTACAATCAAAATAAAATGATTGTCTTGATTCTTCAGAAAAAAATTGGTATTAAAATTAATGACTTGACGGAAAAAAAAACAATTAAGAAGCCTAAATTCAAAAAATATTTCATTTACTTTTGAATAAAATTTTTGAATTTTTTAAAAAATTCGCCTTTTTTCAAGTTATAAAAAAATGATAGAATAATTGTAGGTTTTTTCTTACTGAACAATTTGCTTTTTTTAAATGTTTGTAGGACAAAATTTAACTGAGTTATGACCATTAGAAGCTCAAAACTAAGCTCCAAGACTGCCTTTCCTGAGCCCTTTTAGCTTACAAATCTAAAAAATGGAGGGTTAAAAAAACTGCAAATCACAGAACTTAAAGTACATTAAATTCCCTACAAAATGGTTTTTTGAGTAAATTTATAACTTTAAAATTACAAAAGTTATGGTAAAAAAATTAATCATTTTTTTTTGGTAAAATTTTCGGAGCGGGTAAATTTCGATCATCTTTGTGTGTTTTGGAGCACTTGTGAACTGATTTGAGTAAGTAGTTTAATAATATACATACACACATATCCGAGTTCACATATACAGGGTGTCTCACATTTAAATAGCAGGACTTCAGGAATCAGTAGAAGACCTCAGTTTGAGTCTAAAAGTTCCTATATATATATGGGCCCTAAACGCTTCGTTTCTGAGATACAGGGCGTTCAATTTTATTTTTGTTTTATTTATTTATTTTTTAACTAAATAACCGCTGACAAAAAAATCATCATGTTGCGGCGAAAGACTTAGTATTTGAGGGCTAATAATTTGACACAGAAAATCATCGCATATTAGTTCCAGTGGTGGAGATAGAGGGGTCTCTATGCATATTTTTATAAAAAAAAGTATAGCCGATTTGATATTTTGCAAATGTTTTCGAAAAATATGAAAGAGCATTCAATTTTACCCAGAAAAGACCCTCTTGTCCAAAGTCGATAGGAGGTGGCGTTTTCAAGAAAAACCGAAAATACTGTTTAGAAGTCGAATTAAGAAAAACCGAAAATACTGTTTAGAAATCAAATCAGACTTGAAATGTCATTCTAATATTGACATTTGCGCTTATTTTATTATAGTTTCTAATTGTGTGTAGAGTATTAAAAAAAATTGCAACAAATTCAAAATGCCGTTTAAGTTTACGAACCAAGAATACGCAGATATTCACTTCGTATACGGGTTTGCCAATGGGAACTCGGCAGAAGCTGCTAGGGAATATCGGAGACGATTTCCTAATAGAAGACAGCCGCATCCACACGTTTTTATTAATATTCATCAACGTTTCGCTAATGACGGATTGAATCTGGTCCATAGGGATCGCAACATAATTAACGTTAATATTGGCAGAAATAGGAGGAATCAGCGAATCTTGCACGAATTTGACAGAGATCCCACGACGAGTACCAGAAAAATTTCCAGGATTATTGGTGTTTCCAGGTGCACTATTTCTAGAACATTAAGACGAGATCATAGACATCCCTACCACTTACAACCTGTTCAGGGTTTACGTCCGGGTGACGAGGAACATAGAATAGCTTTTTCTCGGTGGATTCTTAACTCAATTGAAAACGACGGAAATTTTTTATCACACATATTATGGACCGACGAGTCATGTTTTACTCGTCGAGGT
>NW_019417865.1:30175-37716 GCF_000390285.2 Anoplophora glabripennis
TATGAGGGGTAGGTCTTCCATAAGGGTTTTTTGGGTGGCTGAAAAGTTGCAATATATCATAAATCATTTGAAAACCAATAAAAAGTTTATAATTCAACATATGAATACCATTAAAACATCTCAAGCTTTCAATAATATTTTTTTGTTTATTTTATTATAAGGGATAGTTTTTAAGGGTTGCAACATTGTAATGAGTCGTAAGCTTTCTAATGAATAACAAAAGAAATGCAATACATTGTAAATGCACCAAAAGAATATTTTAAACGGTTAAAACCTTTTTTTTCTTTTGTTGGGCCTGGAATAGTCCGGTCAAAATAGACATTTCAAATAACGAAAATTCCGACAGAGCTAAATTTTGGTGGAGACCTTGGGTACACCATTAGAAATAAAGTGTCAAAAGTCCCCATCGATCCCATGCGTGCTAAAAAAGTTATTTGGGGTCAAAGGTCAAAATTTGAGGTTATTTGGATTTTTTTCAAAAACTGTAAGTTTAATAAAAAAAGTAGCTCAGAAAAAAATTATCTACAAAATAGTCCTTATACTTTTTTTATATATCGCCATTCTTACAGTTGAAGGAGTCACGTTCTACATGATATGCACACATTTCCACACCACCTGTGAGGTAGTGTACTTTGGCGCGTTTTTGTTTTTTTAACGTAGTTTCCCTGGTAGGCCTACTCCAGGAACTGTTATGACGAAATTTTCAGGGACAATACTCTTAACTGCATGATGATTATTGAGATATTGGTTATTGACTTTAACTGTAGTTCTGATTTCTTTTGATATTTTAATCTGATTTATACTCTTCAAAGGACTTCAACAGTCACGTCTTCTTCGATCTCTTCTTCTTCTTGCTGGATGTTCATAAATTGTTCAAATGAAGATGAATCAGCTGTCTCTTCATCGAAATCAGATGAATCTTCGTCTGTTGTATTTAATTGGACATTTGAGCAAGACTGGCTTTGACAATTAGTACACGCTGGAGAACACAGTAACCCTACTCTTCTACAGCCACATTTAGCACTACAACCTTTTTTGCAATTGAAAAAAATAGTGTTTAGGAGTTTTTCCGGAGCAGATGGGAGTAAAGTTTCAATCGGTTCCAAAGTATTATCTGTTAATTTCCAACACCAGTCTTCTGGGTTCAGTTGATTGCCTAGCCATGTCTGAACTTGATAGTATACTTGATACAAGTGTTGATTAGCAGAAGCCGATGTTGGAGGAAGACAAGATAGTTGTGCTTGTTTCTTGTTTCGTGTATATTTTATAAAAGTTTTTACAATAGAGTAGCCAGATGTTATTCACTGCCATGCGGGTAGAGGGGATTGACTAAAGGACTGAGTTTCTTTTGAGTGTATATTCTCAAAATAATATAGTTTATACATATAAGACACAAATAGGCATTTTTACTTGTATTAAGTGTATCGATGGGGACTTTTAACACTTTAATTTCTAATGGTGTACCCAAGATCTCCACCAAAATTTAGCTCTGTCGGAATTGAATCTTTAAAATACGTAAATCTGCGATTTTCGCCTTTTTTTCGTACAAGCGTACGATTTGGGAGTTTTCACCCCCAAATAGAAAAAAACACACATCTAGACAATATAACTTTTTAAGTGGGGGGGTCAGATCAGCTTGTATGCAAATTTTCAGGAAAATCCATGCTATCCGAAAAAATTGGGAGTTTTACATTATTTTCGCCTTCAGTGACTGGACTACGAGTAGAACGAACTTTTTTGTAGCTGCCTCGATAAAAAAAAGTTGAATTATTTCAACATTCATTTTCAAAAATAAATGAATATTTCTAAATTTTTGAAATATCAAAAGGGTGTCATTAAAATATTAGATTAGTAATTCCAAGAAAGTAGTAATATGAAATTTCACCTTTTATAAAAAGCAATTATGGACATAATTATTTTAGGTATTTTAAGTTATAAAATTCTGCTAGATATTATTGAATATTATTTTCTTGATTTCATACAGGATGTTGGGATTTTGGAAACATCTACAATTCTAAAGTTATAATACCTACCTACCAAGTAGACATTAGGAATAACTCTGTAGTCCATAATTTAATAACAGGAAAATACAGAAAAATGTGACCTGTGTGCCCTATAGCACTTTGACCCACTGAATCCAAATGTAATCAGAATTCCCAGATCAGTTCCTGATGTTTTGACCCCAATATCAAGACACTCCTCTAGAAAGGCATTTTCGAGATTTCAAACTGATCTGCGAGTAATCAGTGATTCGAAAAACATTTGAATTCATGATTTCATTGCACCATAATCCTATAACTCTGTAGCTTATTATAATTACAAAACTTTGTAGGAATATGGATCTCGTTCATCTGGAGTTCAAAACAACAGGACTGATTTGGCAGGCTTCCATGCATAACCTAATACCCTAGATGTGCGAGAATGTATAATCACAAAACTCTGAAGATCGAGCCAGTAGTCCTATAATCCTTTAACTGATCTGGGAATTCCAACAGATTCGGCTAGTCAAAATATTATGGGATATATCGATCTAATCAACAGCTCAAACCAGTATTTTTGGCAGTGTTTAATTTATTAATCAATCTATAGCTGCAATTATAAGACCAGCCAGCTAAATACAATATGAAGTGATGTAATTATTTTATTTGCAAAACAATTGAAATTTCATAATTTACCTATGTCTTTATGTCTTCCTTGGAAGTTTGGAACTCCTAACTATCCCTTAAAGAAGCACTTCAATCGAATGTGAATTGGTCCAGCGCAAATTGCAGGTTATATGGACATGATGGCGAGAATTCCATATACGGAGTGATTCACAACTTATCCAAAAAAATTTGGGAATAGATGCGGCATGAGAAATGGAGTCAATGTCGTAAAATTTTTGTAAAATCCTTATAGTTTCCGAGAAAAAAATTATAAGTTGTAGTACTTTCAACCATCACATAGATGGGCAACTGTAGTCTCTAGCGTTATTCCTAATACGCGTGGAGAACCATGTGGCCTCAGCGATTCCGACTACTGAAATTCATTTTTACAGAAGACGCCATAATGTTTACAATAGTTTTTTAGTAGTTAGTGTCAAAAATGGCTTGCGTGTGTAGACGCGGAGTATATGGATGTTGGTGGACAAAATTTTGAACAGTTGTAACATCAGGTATGCGAAATTATTTTATTATTTAAACCACAAATTAATTTAATTAATTAATAATAACAATAGCCGTAAAAGCAGTTGAATAGTGGACTAGTTTCCAGTGCCGTGCAGAAGTATATTTTTAAATCATTTTCGAACTGCCCTTTTTCATTTTTTGTGAGAGTCCCCTGTACATCCAGATTTTTTTTGATAAGTTCTGAATCCCCCTGTATTTCCTCTATCATTGTGCGTTCTTATAGGTAGAAAGTCAAATACTGGGCATATCTCTGGACATTTAACNTTAATCAATCTATAGCTGCAATTATAAGACCAGCCAGCTAAATACAATATGAAGTGATGTAATTATTTTATTTGCAAAACAATTGAAATTTCATATTTACCTATGTCTTTATGTCTTCCTTGGAAGTCTTGGAACTCCTAACTATCCCTTTGTGAGATTTTTAAGATTTTATAAGTTAGGGTGACTTTTCTTCTAAGCACTTGTAATTTTTCCAAAAATTAAACACTGTATATAACATAAACAAAGCAGCAACATTTTTAAGAATTTAAAAACAAGGAAGCCATTTTCTCAAATTACAAAAAAAATTTCCTCTTCACGTAAATAGACTTGATTTGTATTACACTTTTATTAAAATATTACATCACAAATTTTAAAAAGTGTATTCTCAAAATATTTTTTTTAAAGAAGTTTATTCATTTTAAAATCAATTTAAACAAATGTTAAAGTACCTATTTATTGCAATAAATGTGAGGCAATAACAGAAAAGAAATTTGTATAACAAGATAATAATAAACGAAATAAAAAAAACTGTCACAGTAACTAAAAATGCCACAAATAAATACAAAACAAAAATAAAATCATTACAGAAAATATTAAAAATGAGTTTATTTTACATATCAACTGAAATTTCCAGTTTCCATTATTGAACATAAAACTGCTAAATTTTAAACTTGGACTGTTTTCATAACCTTAATAAAGCATTTAATATCAAAATATGGGCTAATAGGTACACATTCATCAATCAGACACTAATAAAAAAATACTCACTTAGCTACATTGAAAATATTCATCCTTTTGACAGTTTTGACACAGCTTAATAATATATTTTGACTTCTAAGTTCTACCCAGGGAGACTACACAAGAGGTGCGTTTTGTTGGATCAATCCCAGATTTATTGGATTCTTTAGAATGACTTTTATCAATAAAACCAGGGAGACTAGATAAGGAGCACGAACTCATACGGGAAAATTGACAAAATTTGTCCAAGAAATGGCAGAAGTTGGGGTGGCGCTAGTGTTCCATATGACCCAAATGAATGTAGCTTCATAAATACGAGTGAAGTAAGCAAATAACCAATTTTATTTTATTTATATTGAGTTTAATAGATATATTGGGGAGCGGGGAGGTATACTAACCTAAAAACTAGAAGTCAAGTCAATAATTATTACAATTTGTTTTTATAAATGGTAAATAAAAAGTTTCGAAAATAATTTAAATATGGTAATAGTATGTGAAGTGAATGACTGTCAACAGATTTAAAATAAAACAGTACGTTTGTGATCTGCATTTTCAATCTAATGATGTCCAGCAGTTCTATATTACAACTTGACCGAATAGTGGGTTAATATTATGGCAAAAGGTCGAATAATTCGGAAGTTGGAAGCAGCTTCTTTGATTCTTAATACGGTAGAGAAATTTTTAAATAGAAAGATTTCATAAGTGAAAATATTGTATAATTGAATGATGCATTGTTTCTTTATATATTTTGCAGCAGCATCAACAGCAAGAGCATCCGCTACACCAGCAACAACAGGTGCAGCAGCTACAACAAGAGCAACAGTTACAACAACAACAACAACAAGAACAGCAAGTAAATCAAGAGCAATTAAGTTACGATGAGATTATACTAGAAAGTGAGCATCCTGTCCTGTATAATCTAATAAAAGAAAAGTTCTGTTGACGTGTGATGAGGTCTCGACAAAGCAACTATGAATATGTTCACATAATATTGACAATAGCAACAAAGTATACTTTATTTATTTCTACATATTCTTGTAATTTATATTACGTGCATAAATAATTAAATTCGTATCTTTCATATAATTCTTGCTGGTGACATCGCTATTATCATTACTGAATTGAATAAATCATTTCCAATTAGTTGCTGTTTCTTTCCTGTTAGTAAAAAACTGATTGAAATTCAGATATCATATAAAATTTAAAGAGAGGATACGTGTAGTAATTGATGCTGATCGATCTGTATTGGTAATTGACTACTTTTACTAAATATTTAAACATGGAAATCAATTGCTTCATGAACAAAATGAAATTTTAAGAAGATAGACTGACACGTATTACTTATTTTTAAGTTGTTTTATTTGTAATATATATTTACTTTGTTACTTGTTTGTTATGAATAAATATTTATTTTATTTTAATTAGGCACAAATAATTTCGTTTTTTTGATTCAATTAATAAAACATTGAAATCTTTGGTAGATAAACATTTTATTTTTACAAAATATGTAACAAAAATATAGAACATTGCTAAAATATTTCTTTATAATACCTTATTAATTTTGGTCTATACTCTACCTTGAAATAAGTCATGGAACCATGTTACGTTCGAATTAAATCAACAATTTTACGAAAGTAGAATTAAATTTTACAGCAATTTTAAAATATATACCCAGAAAACTAATCGATTTTAAACAGTTATAAAATATTTAGATTACCTAGTTTTTGTGACCTTTATAATGGAGTACCTATATTTTGTTAAAATTTTGGTATCAATTGGTTATGTTGTTTTAAGCTTCTTGACATTTTGAGAAGAGAGCGATATGACTCTCGAAGCATTGAGAAGTCTAAACCGACAACATGGCAATCAGCTTAGAAATTGTCCAACCATAATTTATCGACTTTCCATAGTCAGTTTTCAGTTACACTATAATATAGTATATTATTGGTTATTCAAAAAAAATATGGATTGTGATATACTCTATCTTATATGAATTCCTTTCCCATCAATTATTCCTATAACCTGCTCTGGAAATTCATATTGGGCAAAATATTGTTCGATTACAACTGCCTCATTATCTCGGCCATTCTATAATTTATGGAGACAAGTTACTTAGCAAGTATGTAACTTTTCTGGTTGTTGTAGAGCTTAAGGCAATGCAAAATTTACCAGAATCATGGGTGAAATAATTAGAAATGGCAAATTTTTCTTCAATTCTGTTAGCTACTTCCCATATGCTAACATGGAAATGTTAAAAAAACTTGGCCACTATATTCAGGTACAATAATTTCAAAGTAGTTCTTATTTTTTACTCTATCTGTTTCTTAGAATAAATCTATTTCATCACCACTCTCAAGCTGGACAATGCGTCTAATAAGTCATCTGAATCACTGGACTCAAAATCGGACATCTGTAATATTTTAAAAAGTTTATTTAAAACACCGAGTTTTTTTATATTCTATTTTTTATTACCACAAGTAAAAATTCCATATTAATAATACAAGAATTACTATTTTTTTAAAGGCAACTTCCTGTATAAAATGTGACTATTTTTTACTAACATTAAACTAAAATCTTTAACAAAGTAATTATCAAAAACATAAACCTTACTTATAGGTTAATATTAACAAGATCACGTCATAAATTCCTTGAAAACTAGTTTCTTTCTACGAACACCAAATTCTTCTCATAAAGCTAATATTTTTTATTATCTATTTAGTTTAATTACAGTCCGGAATGACATATTTTCATGATTTATATAATTCAAAGTAGCTTACATTATTTATTTTAAAATTTTTAACACATTACAAAAATGACATGATTGATTTATAATTCAAACTGCCGCTTTTTATCTCCCCTCTCTACATATGGGACATATGGAACACTAGCGCCCTCTTATTTTTGTAAGATTTTTGTTTACATGGAGTTCGGGCTCCTTGTATAGTCTCCATGAATAAAACGATTCGAATCAAATCTGACATAAACAGATGCCGACTCAACGGGCAACGGGCCAATGCCACAGAAGATAAAATCTTCTGTGTCAATGCTACACCAGCTACCTAAGAAGTACTAAGAACCATAGAAAATATAGTACTAACGTTAGTACTATATTTTCTATGCTAAGAACCTAAGTAACCTAACCTCAGTCCTCACAAATTTGATCACCCCACCACTTAATTCTAATAATTCCGTCTCAAACTACAGAAGCAAAAGTTGCAATTGGATTCAGAATATCCTTGCAATAAAACGCTCATTCTGCATAGTTCAATTCCGGAATCAATCCAACAAAACGCACCTAATGCGGCGGCTACACGACACGCGCCAATATTCCATGGCTAGAAATTGGCCTCAATGATTTGGGATCGAGGGGGA
>NW_019417866.1:0-281 GCF_000390285.2 Anoplophora glabripennis
CTGGAAGGTGGCTGCTGGCGCGTTGTCGGCTTGGCATTGGTCGTCCTCGATGTGGTCTAACTCGTCCCCATCACCAGAGGGCGCATTTTTGACGATTTGCGGCTTCTCGCAGGTGGATTAGAAACATCGGTGATTTTTGTAATTCGGCTTGCTTGGCTCAACTGCGGCTCTGCGATGCTGGAAATCTGAAACATAGGTGTTTTTGTTTGTTTTCCTTGGATACTGCTTCATCTTGGTTCGAGGCGGCTGGATAGTAACCGGATTCGAAACCTTGTCGATTT
>NW_019417866.1:1862-25564 GCF_000390285.2 Anoplophora glabripennis
TTTGTTAATTTTTTCATTAAATCTTTTGAAGAAAAGTTGTATATTTATTGAGCAGCCGCTTTTTAGAAAATCCATATATGTACTGGGTGATCTACAAAATTGACCCACATCCGAAACGGGCAGTTTTTTCCCTTTTCACTTTTAACTTTGTTTTTATTTACTAAAATCTTTTAATGAAAAATTGTATAGGTATTTATTAACCGGATGTCGTTTTGAATCTTTATACTGGGTGTTCCACAATCCTGATGCAGATTAAAATTATGAATAGAACGAAACTTTCCTTATTGTTTTTACCATTTTCACATTTTGTACTGAAGTCTGCAATATTTTTATGAAAAATCTTATACACTACCAACCAGGTGTTTTTTGCAATTTATGTACAGGATGTTTGGTAAAACTTACACAGGTGGATTAGATTTTTCCTTATTCATTTTTTTATTCATTTTTAAATCATTTGAAGAAAAGTCGCTTTTTTAAAAATCCATATACTAGATGTTCTAAAGAATTAAGGGCAGTTTTGTTTCTATTCACTTTTAGCTTTGTCTTTATTTACTACAGTCTTTTAATGAAAATTTGTATATTTATTAAGCAGATGTTTTAACTTATTATTTTATCATTTCTGCCTTACCTACGTAGTCTTTGGATGAAAAATTTTATATTTACTAACCATATGCCTTTTTTGGAAGTTTGGAAGAAACTTTTCTTATTCATTTCTCCAGCGGGGCCTACTATTTTTGAAAAACATGCTCATCAAACTTTTATATACAGGGTGTGTAAAAACCAAAGTATAGGGTGTTTAAAAAAATGTTATATTTACTAACTGGCGAGGAGAGCACCGCGGAGCGGTGCTCGGGCCGCGCGCAGCGCGGCTCGAGGGCCGAAGGCCCGAGAGAAAGGTCAAACTTCGCGTCAGCGAAGTTTGCTTACCTTTCTAGTTATATTGTTAAAAAAATAAAATTTTCTACATGGTAAGCAAATGTTGGTTTAACATTTAAAAGATTATAGGAACAAACTCGGAGAGTGATAAACCTAGAACTAGACTTTTAAGTGCTGTGGAAGAGCATCATAGGAGCAGTACAAGTACCAGATTAGCCACAAGATTTCAAGTATGTCATATGTTGTAAAAATCAGGTGAATAAACAGATTATTTATTTATTTTTATGTATTTTATTTATCCTTATTGATTTATTACTGTTTGTATTTTCAGTTGGATTACGTGTTAGATGCTGTTTCATAGTTTATCTTATTTAAAAATTAAATAGATTCTTAACTCCAGGCTACGCTTCCCATTATTATTAGCAATAATTCCTACAAATTTACTAATAACACCCCCTCCCCCTCCTACACTAAATGATTACCAATTACAATAACTATGTTTAACATACAAAATTGCTTGATTTGTTATACAAAGCTTGTGGTATATGTTGTTTACTTTGTCTATTTTGGTTCTTTGTTATTGCTTCGTATTTTAGCTTTTCTGCGTCTAGTACATATTTTAAATTATTATAATTAATACCTATATCTTGTAACGTAACCGAAGAAGCAATAAAACATTGCGAAAGCTTTTACATAGAAAAAAGAATGTTATCTTAAAAAATAGGCTTTAATCCCACTAATAAGATTTTAAATTTAATACAGAAGCCACGAATATCTTTTCTATACAGGCTGTTACAAATTCGCTTCTCACTACAGGGATCTCGGAAACGGTAAGAGATACGAAGTAGCTTAAATTGGGGCAAAGTTGCGTAATCAGGGGACTAACATTATGTCTCTAAAAAATCAAGGCTAACATGATTAGTTTTCGAAATATTTGAAAAAAATTAAATGTTGGAAACCCGTTTTTGTTTAATTTCAGCCTTGTTTGAGGCGATTGAAAAAAGGAGAACACTTTCTCATGGCAACTTTTTGCCCTCTATCGAATAGCATAATCTATTTTTATATGAAACGTTTCATCTCTCCAGGACCATCATCAACATCATTTTTTAAATACGACCCTGGAAATTTTATTACATTTTTTTCAAGTCTTCATGACCCCCAATACTGTACTGCCTTAGCTCGAACCAGATTCAGACGTTTTGTCTCTAAAAATTCATATTCAGTGCTCAAAATTCAATCCAATTTCGATCTAATATTTTTCAGTTGCGGTTACAGGTATAATAAATTCTGATCATATTATGCTTATCTTCATTCTCAACATTTGCCAAAACGGAAACGTTTTTGAACATTTACTGTAATTTTTTAAAGTATAATATTTATTTGTAGTTTTGGTTGTTCATATGCATATTTAAGAATTAATTTGTCATAATGAAATTAAAATTGTAGTAATGTTTTAATTTTGACGCAACAACTTATCCAATTATGTATGAATGAATTATGTATGATGGAGATTAATAATATTTTAATGTAACGTGTGATGGTAATAGTTTAAATAACTAGGTAGATTTCAAAGGGTCTAACGACATTTAGAGTGTACGATAATTCAAGAAACAGAAATCTTAAAAAATATATATATATTTTGGAACGAATACATTGAAGATGAAGTTTTAGAGACAAAACGTCTGAATCTGGTTCGAGCTGAGGCAGTACAGTTTATTGGGGGTCATGAAGGCTTGCAAAAAATGTAATAAAATTCCCAGGGTCCTATTTAAAAAAAATGAAGTTGATGATGGTCCTGGAGAGACGAAACGTTTCATATATAAATTGATTATGCCATTCGATAGTAGGCAAAAAGTTGTCATGAGAATGTGGTCTTCTTTTTTCAATATCACCTCAAACAAGGCTAAAATTAAACAAAAATGGATTTCCAAAATTTCGGTTTTTTGCAAATATTTCGAAAACTAATCAATGTTAGCCTTGATTTTTAGAGGCATAATGTTGGTCCCGTGAGTATGTAACTTTGTTCCCATTTAAGCTACTTCGTATGTCTTACCGTTTCTGTAGTGAGAAGCGAATTTGTAACAGCCTGTATATATGTATATTGTATATATACAGGCTGTTACCAACGGGAACTGCGCGATATCTAGATATCGATATCTAGGCTCTACTGCTCCGAAAAATTTGAAAATTTGGCAACATGGCAATGTCCCTAGGGCGAACACAAC
Source organism: Anoplophora glabripennis (assembly GCF_000390285.2). Classification (NCBI taxonomy): domain Eukaryota; kingdom Metazoa; phylum Arthropoda; class Insecta; order Coleoptera; family Cerambycidae; genus Anoplophora; species Anoplophora glabripennis. The sequence goes on from NW_019417866.1 coordinate 4,964, forward strand.
TAAACTATCTAGAACGCTCTAGCTCTTCCGGTTATACCGGAAGTCGACACCAACTTCGTTATTTTAAATGGGAGACCCTATATATTATTGCATTTTCGGATTCTACATGAAATTTGAATCACTTTATTAAATATTCCCTTTACCTAGGAATTATAGAATTTGAGATATTAATATTTAAAGAAAAAATTTGATAGATGCAAGGGTCCGCGGAGATGCTAGTAACACTTTTCAGGAGCGTGATATCAAGTGGAATTTTGGTACCTGCAAAGAGCATAAGTAACACTAAATTATGGCATGCCAACAAATTAAATAATTTAATACTAGGTGTTTTATTTTTGCTGTTACATTTTGATAACTTCAAACGTCTATAACTTTGTTAACTTAAATGGAACACCCTGTATTATTCTGTCGTATGCAGATTGAAATTTCCTTTCAAGCCATATAAGCATTGTTACGATTGCCTATACTACTTTTAGTGATATTTGCAATTTTATATTTTTTGGGCAGTTTTTCTCGCATCAGACCTGTTGTCAAAGTGGCCATGACCAGAAACAGTCCAAAAGCAACTTAAATAACTTGACATTTGTCAAGTTCGTTGTCAAATTATTGTTGCGTCCGAATAGTTAAATTTAAATAAAATTGCCTGAAGATCGTTTAAATTATACTAATGATGATTATTTTAATTTGTTTGTTATTTATGAAAAAAAGCAGCAAATTCTCCACATGTTGAAATTACTTTGTCACATTTACACCACATCAGTTGAGGAGAGTTGTTAGAAATAAGAGGAAATGAATTGAACAGTGCATACCAAATGATGGTGGACTAATAGAAAACAGTAATATTTAAATATTATTTCGTTGTGAAACTCATTTCCGGTATAATAAAAAAATATATAATTTGGCTGTCCTATTGTGAGTACCCTGTATGAGTACAAACTGCATGCTTTGGTTAATAAAATTGTCAAAAAATATAATATCAAAAAGTAGGCTTTTTTCAGTACTACCACATAAAAAAAAAAATTTTGGAAATCGGCCAACCCATCCTAAATTCGGAGGTGTTCCGACTTTAAGAATGACACTATATATGTCTATAACGTGATGTGAATTTTTACGACACGCGACGTAGATTTCCACGACACGACGTCGCATCGTTATACGATATCGCAACGTGCCACGTCACGACGTCGTAAGCCTGAAAGACGGCAGTTACCTTGGGCGTCAGTTTACACTGCAGAAACACCACTACTCGGGCAGCTACAGTGAAGACACCGTATGTCCAAGGGTCTAGAGAGAGTTAGACTTCACACATGAATAAAAGTCATACTTGATAAATATTTACATTTTTATTAACTGTTCAATACTATATGCTGTCTTACACTACTACTCTAAAGTTAGGGTTAGACGGTGATAGTTAGTAAAATAGCAAAACAAGCAAGCGATTATTATGTCAAGCTGATTCAGATACCAGGTGAGAGAAAGAAGCGATCAAGCTAGCAATAGCAAAGCTCATTGTAGGCCTGGCTACTATCTCTAATTAAAGAAAAGAAATGCAATAATAAGACCAGAGCTCTTCAGGACTCGCGTACGGCTGGCAGGGCTGAAATATAAAAACGTGATTAGTTCTGACCTCCCTTTCAACTCATAGAGTGAACGCGCAGTGGGATCAAGCATACCAGATATTGCGACAATACCACGGGGTCGTAGGATGGATATCTGAAAAGAAAAATATGGTTAGCTACGACCTGCGTTTCAGCTCATAGAAAGAATAGGAAAGGCGACAGTCTATGATCTGAACGCATAGCGGCATCAAGCACCCATCCCTCTTAATATTTCTGTTATTGACGGTTTTTGTGATGAGTAAATAAAATGATCCAATTTCTTGCGAGGATGGCTATAAAATTGCTAATTGAATAAGTCATCATTTAATCTAACAGTGGTATACTTAGTTAAATACTGATTTGAAAATAATGGAAAACAATATGTATTAAAATGCTGATATTTAAAAGAGGTAGGTATAGGATAGATAGAGAGTAAAATTCTACAAAAGGTTTTGATTAAATATACAGGTCATGTCAACAGAGATAAAAAATATATGTAGTACTTCATATAAATTTGTTTCCTATCAGGCTTTTTTATGGTGTTATTCGCCTTCAAAGAAATGAGTTTGAAAAACAAATTCCAATTATAACTTCTGAGTTGTTACCATGACAACAATGAAATTTTGGCATTAAAGTAACTCATGGTAATGTTCATTTCCAAGTTTAAACTGATATTCAATATGCCTGGATTATACAGGAGCAGACGAAATTATCCATTTAAATTTATACATCTCTGACAGCGTTGCCAAATTTGGCATTTTTCTTTCATAGTTCGATTCCTCTCTCACTTTGCTTAAAAAAGGTATACCGTATATCAGTCGACATCTTGTACCGTTTTTGAAACAGTCGAGTCCAACTCACGCTCCACTCATAACAAAGCTACAGTTTGAATGAATTCGATAAACACAACCGATGTTGACGGATGGATGAGAGATGGGTGCGAGTGTCATTTCATTTCTTTAGAAGTAAATTATCTTAATTATTTTCTCGTTGTTTTACCAGTTCACATGATTTACGGATTTTAAATAAAGGATACAAATTTTCGCGAGGATATATTTGCTAATTATATTTTACATAGTTTACACACAATACATTTTTGAACGCGTACGTATCTCTACCTGAATTTGACCTAATCTTGTTACGTTTTCAGGTTAAAGACACACATTATCTCTACTAATTATACGTGCTTGTTGACAGTGATCTCAATTTCCAAATTTTTACAAAAATGTTAATATCGCATTTTTGATACATGTATGTTAATAAAATTCGATTTTTTTCAAAAACGGTACAAGATGTCGACTGATATACGGTATACCTTTTTTTAAGCAAAGTGAGAGAGGAATCGAACTATGAAAGAAAAATGCCAAATTTGGCAACGCTGTCAAAGATGTATAAATTTAAATGGATAATTTCGTCTGCTCCTATACTTATAATCCAGGCACATTGAATATCAGTTTAAGCTTGGAAATACCCCTTCATTTTTGACATAACTTTTCCGGGCACCCTGTATAGGGTGCTCCATTTAGAAAAAACAAATTTTGGCTGTTCGAAGTTAAGCAAATTTGATAATACACCTTGTGTAAAATTACAACAATTTTGAAAGTAACTGTAATAATCTCACTTCCAAATATCAATATTTCAGCTTGTACGATGTAAAAAATAGGCAATTTTGAATTAGGCTATCGAAAAGTAACCTTTTTGATAGAATTGAGATATCTCGAAGACCATTAGAGATAGATATAGGGAAGCTTGATAAAAGTCTCCCTAAAATTAGGCGTAGAATCCAAATATACAGGGTGTTCTATTTAAAATAAGCAAGTAGATGGCGACAGTTGGACGTAAAAGAATGTTAGTTGTATGTAGTTTCGGAAGACCATACATTTTAGGGGTTGTGCATTATGGAACAACAATTTTTTAGTTTCATGTTCTTTTATAAAATTACTTTTTTACCATTTTTTAATTAAAATATTCTTTTTATTTTGAAAGTTGTTTATTTTCGAAGCCTTCTCAGTTAGAAAACTTAAATATTGTTGGTATTCTGAATATTTTATATTTTCCGCACATCTACACAAAAAATAATAAGCGTATTTTTGGAATGCATTTTAGCCCTCTTTCCTTTTTCAAATAAAATACAGTGTTCCATATAAAAAAAAACACAAGTTACGGTCATATCACAAAAACTAAAAATTTATTTTTATGCCATCGAAAGTATCTCAAAAAAAGTGCCTGTAGAATGTTCAAACCGATCTGGAAAGGGATACCAGAAAAGGGCTTCAGTCGGTTTAGCAAAAACTCGAGAACCCTGCAGCTCGAAAACGGTAACAAAGAAATGTGATTTGCGCCATTGTTATTTTCTCGAAAAAAGGGCTCTGGACTTTATCAGATTTGCTCTATCTATGACAGATTCGCAGTAACTCTTTAAAACCGACCAATTTAAACCAGTCGGTACCTACTAAAATGGATTAAAATTAGGAAACTTTAAGGTAAATGTGGTATTAATAAAATTTAATTTGCAGACTTAACTCATCATTTTTTCAACGGGGGAAGGCGTTCTGGGTGTGTGATTGTTCGGTACGAAAAAAGTTTATATCGACGTGTCCGAAAACGCCCGCCTGTGGCGCTATGCCTGTTTAAAGGGGCCATTAAGATACAATTTTATTACAATATCTCGAAAATGCTTCGAAATAAATTGATAAAATTTTATACAGAAGTACCATTTATTACGAGGAATTACTTTAAATTGACACATTGTTTTCAAAATACGTAATTTTTTCATTTGTCAAATTCGTATTTCTTTTTTCGAAAATCGAAATCCTTGACCATTTCTACATAAAAAAGATATACTTGTTTCATTACAATGTCTGCAATTGTTTTCCAGAAAAAGCTGGTTTTAATTTCTTATGCTTCTACTGATATGTGTTCAATAGACATGGAAATATTAGATTTTTGTTTTCTAGAATGTCATGAAAGACAAAATGCATGACTTACGTTTCGGTTTGACAGTAGCTGTTATTACAATAAATGCAAAAATGGTGTACTTAAGTGCTTCGGAATATACATATATTGTGTATATTTATGGTTTCTGTGATGGAAGTAGGAGAGCGGCCAGCCGCGAATATCGGAGATGGTTTCCTAATAGGTGTCAACCTTGTAGATCTATATTTACATTAGTAAAACATTTCAGCGATTACGTTTAATAGGTACCACTAATAGTAACACTAACGTGAACAACATTACAATGTTAATGATAAGGAAAATGTAGTTGATGCTGTATTAGATAATCCTAGTTTAAATGTTCGCCTTATAGCTACTGGACAAAATATATCAAATTCCTTCGTTTAGCACACACTTAATCGAGTAATGATGTACCCGTTTCATTACGAGTACACTCGGGCACTACATGAGAGAGATCATTAAACAAGATTTGAATTTTGTAATTGGGCTTTAAATCAAAACACAGCAGATAATACATTTCCTTTTTCTGTTCTGTGGGCGGATGAGGCAACTTTTGCACGGAATGGTATAAATACAACACATAATTTGCACACCTGGTCTCTCGAAAATCCTTGCAACATTGGGATTAGAAATTTCCAACAACGTTTTAGTATAAATGTTTGGGGTGGAATTTTCAATAACAATGTATTGCCAACTTTTGTATTGAATCCCCGCCTTAATGCCAACCATTATTTAAACTTCCTGCAGAATCAACTAGAGCCAATTTTAGACGATTTTCCTCTTGCTCAAGTGCAACGGCTGTGGTTCCAACACGGCACATTATGCACGAAATACTATTGATTGGCTCAATAACCAGTTTCCCAATAAGTACCTCTGTATAAAATGTTATTAATTTATTTCTAAGCATTTTCGAGATATTGTAATAAAATTGTAACTTAATGGCCCCCTTAAAGAGGCATAGCGCCACAGGGGGGCGTTTTCGTACCGAACAATCACACACCCAGAACGCCTTGCCCCGTTGAAAAAATGGTGACTGAAGGGTATTTCAAGTCCGCAAATTAAATTTTATTAATACCACAAAGGGGCGTAGCGCCACAGGGGGGCGTTCTCTCCCCTGAGCATGATCAGGGGATTGTAGACCCGCATGATGGGATTGGCGGGATCGTAGCGTCCAGGGTCTCTCTTTACCTCCGGTACGAGTACGTTAGACGCCTGCTCGGAGGCTGGAAAGTTTCCTGGCATCTCATTCCTTTACCTCTTGACGTAAGGCCCCCCGGCCATCAACGAGGGAAAATGAGATTTCCGATCCTCTGTCATCGTTTTGAGTTAGAGGAGCACAGTTGGAGATTCCACGACCTACTTGTTTGTGGGATATGTTGCGACCTACGCGGCCGAGCACTAACACTGAATTGGTTTTCCAATTTAGAACACTTGGAAATGTTTGATTTTGGTTTTTGTATCACCCCTGTATAGCACTTTGTTCGGGTCTGATATAGTGTGAAAATCACTGTGGTGAAACGTATATCCACGGAGATTTTTGGCTTTTTGGCTTTCAAATATCACTAAGAATGAAAATTTTTCTATGCGCATAAAAAAAACGTGGCCTTAACTTTTGGCGGCACAATATGTTTAAAAAATTCGAAAAATGTCATATTTTTCTTCCTATTTAATTATGTATCTTTTCAAGAGTTGATTTTAGGCGAAAATGGAAGAGGAAAAAATGTTTATAATTAAATTTTACAAAATATGACTAGTTACAAATCGAATGAATCATGATTATTATTATAGAAATCGAAAAACCGCCAAAAATTGGGTTAAAAACATTATTTTTTAGAGATTTTTTTTTTGGGGTCTTTAAGTTGGGTATAGGACCTTCATACTGGGCTCAAGAAAAGTTCATGTTACTTAGAATCATCACACCTAATTTCATCAAAATCGGTTCCATAGATTTTGCCTAATAATTTTGCAATCCAGATTTTGAAAAAAAAATGCAAATTTTCAAAATTTTGCACAGCAAAATCCAAGGCCCTTAGATACTTGAAAATTTAATCACATATAGAAGGGCTATCAAGCTTTCAAACGCTTTTTGAAAAATTCGAATCCGCCAATTGGGAGAGCTCTGGCGCTTTTTTAAACATTGGTCGCATTTTTGTACTTATAAACAATTAGTATAATTTTCTGAATATTCAATCAAACCAAATTTTTTAAAGCTGGTTTTAAAAGTTATTGGAAAGACGCTTCTTTAAAAAAAAACAGATCGGTTGATCAATTAGTTACGTAGTTATAGCCGATCAAAGTTAACCGTCATTTACTCTAAATGTACTGGGACATCCGGGCTAATTTTTCGAAAAATACCTTTGGTATTCCGAGTTCTTACCAGGTCTAAGTTTGCAATACTTTTCTTTTAAAGTTATTTATGCAAGCGAGAAATTCAAGAAAATCGTACGGGTGTTGGTGGTGGGGAAAGCAGAGAGCGCGACCGCTTCGGCCTGCCCGAAATTCAATCGGCGTTTTCAAAATATGTCGAAAATTAGTAATTAATTAATTAATTAATTATTAATTTGATCATCATTTCTTTTGTGGTTAAAGTATAATTCAAATATTATTTACTGTTTAAAATATAAGCAAATGAGAAATTAACTCATTATATTACAAAAATAAAATATTATAGTACAAAAATTCGACCAATGTTAAACAAGCGCCGGAGCTCTCCTAATTGACGTATTCGAATTTTTCAAAAAGCGTTTGAAAGCTTGAGAGCCCTTCTATATGTGAATAAATTTTCAAGTATCTAAGGACTTTGGTTTTTGCTGTGCAAAATTTTGAAAATTTGTTAAAATTTTTTTTGAAAATCTGGATTGCAAAATTATTATGCAAAATCTATCGAACCGATTTTGATGAAATTTGGTGTGATGATTCTACATAACATGAACTTTTCTTCTGCCAAGTATGAAGGTCCTATAACCAACTTAAAGACCCCAAAAAAAATCCCTAAAAAATAATGTTTTTTAACCCCATTTTTGGCGATTTTTTCGATTTTTACAATAATAATCATAATTCATTCGATTTGTAACTAGTCATATTTTGTAAAGTTTAATTACAAACATTTTTTCCTCTTCCATTTTCGCCTAAAATCAATTCTTGAAAAGATACATAATTAAATAGGAAGAAAAATATGACATTTTTCGAATTTTTTTAACATATTGTGCCGCCAAAAGTTAAGCCCATGTTTTTTTTATGCGCATAGAAAAATTTTCATTTCTAGTGATATTTGAAAGCCAAAATGCCAAAAATCTCCGTGGATATACGATTCACCCAAATATGGACTCTTTGAAACAGATACCGTCTGGACTAGCACGTGAGCTTGAAAGCTTGCGTTTCAGAGTTTAGTTGAGAACGCTGATTGAGTGTGGGTGTATTTTTTGTTTTTATTAAGAAATAATAACAAGAAATAGTATATAGGTAAATTTTATTAAAATTCTAATTTTGCATACATTACAGCAAGTAGCGGTTTTTGTTCAATTTAGGATGTCGAATTGAGTCACTCTCACCAGGAACTATACCCTGACTTAAGAACTGTAAATGTCGCGGGTGCACGTTCGTTGGAGTGGATTCCGGCACAACTGCTGTCGCGGAGTCCGATTCAGTGGCATCAAATATTGGAACGCGACGTTGGCACTTCTGCCGGGTCTGGTTGTCATGGTAGCTAATGGCCTGAAACTATACAGAATTAGTACAGGCCCGGAGGCCTGTCGTGGGGTGGATTTTGGGATGGATCCGTCTGAAAAGTCGGCGAAATTTTCGTGTCCTCCGTCTCGCATCGGTGATTGCGGGGAAAGCCTCAAGGCCATCATCCTATGAAACGTGGACATCTGAGATGCTTCTGTTCATCGTGACGGTTCGACGAACAAAAATTGGAAACATCGGTTTTCTTGGTTGTTTCCCGGTTTCGACGTGCGTGTGTAGCGGTCGGCCTTTGCCTCCTAGACATCATTGTAGACCACGTCGCTGGCATCGCTTACGAAGCGTTATGCGGAAATTTCGAAACATCCGCGAAATTTTGTGCAATTTGTATTATATTGGTTTCATTTGCATCATTTTGGTTAATACATTCGAAACAGGCGATTTTAGAAGTTCGGTCGTTTTGGCTTACTACAACAAAATCCCGTGCATTACTTCTCAGGTATTTCGTTTTAGGGGGAACAATACAATACGACAGCTGCTGTGGTGCTATGATCAATGACGGAAGTATTGTGATTAATATGGCGAGCAACTGAGAAGCACCGAACTTAACGTTTATAATTTTTTCAGACTCTTTAGAACCCTTAAAATGTCTAATTTTTTGTATGTAATGTTAAAATCGCGAGAGTATTCCAATGGATTAAATACTAAAAATTTATTAAATTAGTCCATTACCCACTTTCTCAGTATGAGACAATTTTTTCAAACCCTTAACTGATCCTGTTGGCGCTACGGTTTTTTCTTTCATGAATGATGAAATAAAATTCATATATGATAAAGCTTGATTTAAGTTAATGTGAGAGACTGATACTGGTTGACATTTGGCCATCTCTAAGGTTTTCCGTGTTTATTTCTTTCTTAAACCGCTACTTCTCACACAAGTTATCAACAACCAATTGATCGTATTAATAATGTTAACTTTTACAGGTGTATTAATAAGAAAATAAAGAAATACTTGATAATATGAAAAACTAAACTTTTTAAAAGTTTTAAATGTTATATGTTATATTTACACCAGTGACTACCGTAATTTAAAAGTTCTCTAGCCATACTCGTGCTTGTTACTACATCACAGGAGAAGGAAAAGATTACTTATTACATTTGATCAATTCATTTAAATGTTACATACAATTTTCTAATTTTGCTTTGCTTTACAGCAATAAGTTTTAATTTCAATTTGACATTGACAGTTGAATTTTAAAATGCTGATTAATAGTTATTTATTTTTAGATGTGAAGATTTTTGTCCCATAGGAAAACATGGAAGTGAATGTAAATCTGAATGTCGCTGCCAAAATAGTGGAACCTGTGATCCTGAGACAGGTTACTGCTTTTGTAAAGATGGTTGGACCGGTTTAGTTTGTGCAAACAGATGTCCATTTGGATTTTGGGGTTTGAATTGTTCTCAGCCATGTGATTGTTATAATGGAGCATCATGTAATCATATTAATGGATCTTGTGAATGTCAACCTGGATTTACAGGAGTTCGGGTAAATAAATTTGAAACGTAATCTAGTAATACAATAAGTGTAAGTAATGCTAACAGTATACAGTTGTTATAAGTATTTTTTTAAATACCTCTCCCTTCCCCTCACCTCTCCTATCGTCTCCTTCCTCCTCTCCCCCTTTTCCTTTTTCATCATCCTTCTCCCCCTTCATTCCTTTATTACATGTAGCGGGAAAATTATGTTTTAAGTTAGTTGTAAGGTTTCTGCTAACTGATATGTCTTATGCGGATGATGCATGTCCTCTTTTACCCATGGATCATCAGATTTGTTAATAGATCAAGGTTTGTTACAAATAATTGGACCTCCTAATTCTATTAAACCCTGAGTTTAATAGCATATTTAACTATTATGTATAGGTAAGATAAGTATTAAGGTGTTATTGTGAATAAAAGGAATAATTCATATAAGTTTTCTTAAACAGAGGACGTATTTGGTTACCTACTGGTATATTTCTGACATTTATATTATTTATTTTAAAGGTTTTATATGTTAAAACTTCTGATTGTTGTAAACCAACGTCATGGTGCATTTGTTATTAACCTATCCAATAACATCCCAAACTGATAACTAAGCATTTAAGTTCCAAACATCCTGGAATTACATCATCAACCTAAACTACAGTCTTCAACTTTAAACAGAATTTCCAAAGTTGCAGTCGCCAAAATAGTCATAACCTTGCACGTACAGATAGTATAAACATTTTTCATTCGGTGTCTTAGAATTGATTTATCGGCACCACTATGAAAGTTGGTAAACCATTGATTTATTATAAACTAAAACAAAACCCGGAGATGTTGCTTCCTCATAATCTTTTCCATACTTGTACCAACAATTCTTAGTTCCAGGTTTTCGTATTGCAGTATATGCCATAAAGGTAATTTATTACTCTTTTGTCGTATCAGTTTTCCGTTCCATGGCATGCCACAGCTCTGTTGATATCCAGTCGTTCATCGCTTCGTGGCTCACGGAAAAGCTTTTCGTAAGGCAAAACGCCCGTTTCTGAGCACGGATTGCGAGAAAGCGCGCAGTGTCGCCGATTAATGTACAAGCCGCCGCATTTCGAATCCGCGTTGATTTCGATAAATATTCTATATAAAAAGTTTGAAAAGGCATCTGGTCATCAAATACATATTTCTACATAAGACTTAAATAAATGTAGAAAATGGTGAAAATAAAAAATAATTCGGATTGGCAGTTGCGACTCGTACATTTGAGCTATCGCAGACCCACAGTGGATGGTGCTTTATACATTATTTAATAGTCTATTTCGCCACGAAAAGAAATAAAAATCTTGAAACGTTCAAATACCGTTTTCTCGCAGCGATATCGATCACGAAGGAGGTAGTTTCCCTCCTTCGTGCCTCTGACGTTAAAATAACGACTCCCTTCGATCAGTGTAGGAGTGAAAACAATCCGCAGCTTTTAATATACAGGGTGTCCCGTTCATGTGCATGTTCCTCATGGAAAAATAATAGGGGTAGTTAGACGTCCTGTTTTCGAGATACATTATGTTGCAGTTGTTACTTTCCAAATGGTTTTCCTTAATTATCTTTAAATCGGCTAAAGAAAAAATGTCAAAATGTGTACACGAGTAAACATCAACTGTGCGTTAAGAATAATGTGCAAACGGTTTCTTTCTGAAAAGCAGCGTCGCCGATACAGGTAATTGGAGGGGTACAATCGATAAAAAGATATGTTAAATGTTAAAATTTATAACATTTCTAAACGGTTCTGTAAACTCTAAATCATACTACAAAAAAAGGTATACTTGTCGAATTTCATAGAAGCAAATGGGGGACAATTTCAGCATCTACTGTAGTATTTCGAGTTTTGCTCATTTATTTAATTGTGCAGCTGTTTTGTTCTGTATGTCTCCAAGTCTGTTTCCTGATATTTTTCTATTTGTATCACTTTTTTAGGCATTGATATCCATCAACAATTCAGTCCATTCAACAATTGTTTATTTTAGTAATGGTAGTGTAGTAGTTTACAAAATTATAAATTAGTTATTAATAGATAATTAATTACCATAATCCGTTTATTTTGATTTATTTGCGTTAGTTTACAACAAGCTGAAACTTAAAATAAATTTTAATTTTTTTTTAGTTAATAAAATGTTTTACAATTTAACTGTTTCATGCGATACGCAAGAAATTAAAATGATAGTCTTGAGGGTTGCTTTCGCTGTACAGCAAGAAATAAACGCTCTCTCAACGGTAATAATAAAGAATTTTATTGAAAACTAATGTATAGAAAAAACGTGTTGACGGTGTGAGTGTTCGTTGGAGAGTGCCCTCGGTCGTAGGTAATTTGGTAGTTGCTGGTAGAAGTCCCTGCTCCTTGGCGCCACTCTGCAGGTTTCGATTTCCGGGAACTTCGTGGTGTGTCCGGCGGCGTTCTTGACGTTGTGCTTAAAAATGGGTCACTTGCGAACATGTGTACCCACACACCCCCCTGCCAGTATGGATGCCATCACGGAACTTGCAGTCGGTCAGGGAAACGGACCCTTCTACCGGACCTAGTGATAATTGCCTTGGGTGTGGTTGGCACGGATAATGGGGCAGAAGTTCATGGAATGTTCTCGTTCCTGGTATCTGTCGCATCATTCAAACAATGCGCCGATTTGACTCTGTCTATGGACACTTTAACTTCGTGACCACGCACTAGCACCGTGAATGTTTTGTCGTCAAGTTTGATCACTGCAAACGGACCATCATATGGGTTTTGTAGTTGAGTTTTGACGCCGTCCGCACGCACAAAAACATATGTCGCTGTTGCCAAGTCTTTAAAAACCAATGGCGTCTTCTCGCCATGGCGTTTAACTGCGGCTGGACGTAAGCTTTCCATATGACGTCTGAGGTCCTTAACAATATTCGCTGAGCTCTTCGTTTGTCCTGCGGGAATGAAGAAATTCTCCGGGTTGGCGCAGATGTTGTCCGTACACCATCTCGGCTACGGTAGCTTGAATGTCTTCTTTCCATGCTGCACGTATTCCCAATAGCACAGTGGGAAGAATACTAGTCCATCGATCGTTTTGGTGGCATTTTATTGCTGCTTTTAATTGGCGGTGAAAACGCTCTACCGTGCCATTTGCTGCTGGGTGATATGCGGTGGTTCAGACATGAGTCGTACCTAGTAAACTATTCAGGCGTCTGAATAGGTTATTCGCAGGTGTGATCCAAATCTGCAAATCCAATTCGCATATAAAGCGCGAGTTACAGTTTCTGCCTCCTGGTTCTCTAGCGGGATTGCTTCTGGCCACCTGGTGAAACGGTCTACGCAGGTTAAGCAGTAGCGGTAGCCCTCGGATGGCGGCATCACGACGATATCCACGTGGATATGTTCAAATCTCGTTGACGAAGGTTGGAATGAACCTGTCGGAGAAGTTACGTGTCGTGTCACTTTTGCGCGTTGACATTCGACGCAGCAACGTGCCCATCGTCTGCTATCACGCTTTATTGACGGCCAGACGAAACGTTGCGTAAGGAGCTTGACTGTGGCGTTAATACCGGGATGCGAAAGACGATGCATCGAGTCAAACACTACTCTACGAAATGGCTTGGTGATAAACGGCCGGGCCACGTCCGTAGATACGTCACAAAATACAATCGCGTTCGTGTCGGGTATTTTAATACGCTTTAGTGTGAGGCCGTGTTGTCCGTCGACGTACTCCTTGATTTCGTCCTCAGAATTTTGTTGCGATGCTGCGAGTGCCTCATAGTCTAAAAGTCGCGCATATCTCGTTTACCCTGGACAAAGCATCCGCTACAACGTTTTCGCGACCAGCCATGTGATGAATGTCTGTCGTAAACTGGCCAATGAAGTCTAGATAGCGGAATTGTCGCGGTGTACACTGACTCGACTTTTTCGCGAAGGCAAACGTAAGCGGCTTATGGTCGGTGTAAATCGCGAATGTTCTTGCCTCGATCATATGCCGGAAGTATTTAACTGCTTCGTAATTCGCAAGAAGTTCGCGGTCATAAGCAGCGTGTTTGCACTGAGCTGGGTTAAGTTTTTTCGAAAAATACCCTAGCGGTTCCCAATCGTTCAAAACTTTTTGTTGCACAACAGCACCAATTGCAAAGTCAGAAGCGTCACACACTAGAGCGATTTGCGTATTTTCACCGGGGTGCGCGAGTAGAGCTGCCTGTGCTAAGCTCGTTTTAGCCGCCTCGAAAGCACTTTTCGCGTTTTCTGTCCAATTTATGGGTGCTTTCCCTTTCACATCCCCTTTAAGCAGGTCATTCAGTGGCGCCTGGGTACCTGCTGCGTTGGGTACGAANAGTCTAGATAGCGGAATTGTCGCGGTGTACACTGACTCGACTTTTTCGCGAAGGCAAACGTAAGCGGCTTATGGTCGGTGTAAATCGCGAATGTTCTTGCCTCGATCATATGCCGGAAGTATTTAACTGCTTCGTAATTCGCAAGAAGTTCGCGGTCATAAGCAGCGTGTTTGCACTGAGCTGGGTTAAGTTTTTTCGAAAAATACCCTAGCGGTTCCCAATCGTTCAAAACTTTTTGTTGCACAACAGCACCAATTGCAAAGTCAGAAGCGTCACACACTAGAGCGATTTGCGTATTTTCACCGGGGTGCGCGAGTAGAGCTGCCTGTGCTAAGCTCGTTTTAGCCGCCTCGAAAGCACTTTTCGCGTTTTCTGTCCAATTTATGGGTGCTTTCCCTTTCACATCCCCTTTAAGCAGGTCATTCAGTGGCGCCTGGGTACCTGCTGTGTTGGGTACGAACCGTCGGTAGAAGTTAAGGGCGCCAAGGAATTGTCGTAATTGGGTGTTCTCGTCGTCGGTCGCCGCGGTTCACTCTTCGAGAATAGCTTCGTCATTGCCAGCGACATCTCCACTAACTGTTGCTCGAAGCGATTCAGTCTGTCGTCTTCTGATCGGGCATAATTTTCGACGTAGTTTCCTTGGCTGAGGCTCATGTTGCTTGCTGCTTTGCGCGAACTAAAACCACTCTAATTGCACAAATTCGCGTACTTTCGTTGAAAAGATCACGTCGGGGTCACCACTTGAGGGTTGCTTTCGCTGTACAGCAAGAAATAAACGCTCTCTCAACGGTAATAATAAAGAATTTTATTGAAAACTAATGTATAAAAAACTAATGTATAGAAAAAACGTGTTGACGGTATGAGTGTTCGTTGGAGAATTCCCTCGGTCGTAGGTAATTTCGTAGTTGCTGGTAGAAGTCCCTGCTCCTTGGCGCCACTCTGCAGGGGTCGACTTCCGGGAACCCCCTGGTGTCTCCGGGGGCGTTCTTGACGCTGTGCTTAAAAATGGGTCACTTGCGAACATGTGTACCCACAGTCTTAAATGCAAATACTGTTGGTAGTTAAATGTCTTCAGCTCATTCAATGATAAAGTCCTCTTTCAATTTAATATTTTGTTAATGTACTTGTGCCGCTTTATGTGAGCAAAAAAAAATGCGACTAGATTTTTTTCGAGAATGGTACATGCTACCGAATTTCGAAAAGTATACCTTTTTTTTGTAGTATGCTTTAGAGTTTCCGGAACCGTTTAGAAATGTAATAAATTTTGACTTTTCATCATATTTTTTTTCGATTGTACCCCTCCTATTACTTGTATCGGCGGCACTGATTTTCAGAAAGAAACCGTTTGCACATTATTCTTTACCCACAGTTGATATTTACTCGTGTACAAATTTTGACATTTTTATCTTCAGCCGATTGAAAGATAATTAAGGAAAACCATTTGGAAAGTAACAACTTCAACACACTGTATTTCGAAAACAGGGCGTCTAAGAAAAAACGTTACATGAACTACCCCTATTATTTTCCCATGAGCAACTTGCACACAAGTTTTTTGAAACATGAACGAGACACCCGCGCTACTCGCGGCATGAGCTCCGCTTCGGGGAGCATTGATTTGCGCAAATAATTTTGAATTATCCTCATCAGCATCACCATCATCTACCTCTACACCACCATCATCTACACCATCATCTGTATCATCATCTACATCACCATCGTCTACATTACCTCTACATCGCCATAATCTACATCTACTGTCGGAGGTCCAAAGAATGTTATCCGCTGGAGTAATACAACGGAGTCACTCTGCGTATAGCTCTCCAATAGTACTCGTGCCAAAATCTGATGGCACTACTAGGTTTTGTGTCGATTATCGAGCCACTGAAGACTAAGTGACCCAGTTACCAGTTATCCGGGATATCCTACGAGGAATAGGCCACGCCAAGATCTTCAGTTCCCTAGACTTGCGTAGCGGATATTAGCAGGTAGAGCGTTAACTGCGTTCAGCACGCCCGACGGGGCGTCTTACGAATTTTTGGTGATGCCTTTCGGGTTGAAATGTGCCCCGTCGACGTTTCAAAACTCATGGCGGAGGTGTTAGAAGGCTTCATTGATGATTTCGTACACGTCTACCTCGACGACATAATTATCTATTCCCGTACCCCAGAAGAACATATTCAACATCTTCGACGAGTCCTGGAGCGTCTTCAAGTCTACGGTTTACGATGCGCTCTAGAAAAATGTAAATTCGGGGCAACCAACTTGGAATATTTGGGGCTCAAGGTCATAGCCCTAAATAACGAAGCCCAGGAAAAGCACGTGCTCAAAATCCATTAATTTCCTACTCCTAAAACGCGAAAGGAATTACAGAGTTTCTTAGGGACAGCCAATTGGCTACGAGACTACGTGCCTAATTTTGCAATGGTGTCCGCTCCTTTAAGTGATCTCGTTGGAAAAAACAATTCTTATGGACACCACAGGCAGAGCAAGCATATCACGCTGTGAAAGAAACACTATCGAAACCTTTAACTTTAAGCCGTCCGGATCCAGATATGGGTATGATCTTGCAGACCGATGCAAGTTCCCTGGGTATGGGAGCTGTTCTCTACCAAGACGATCGTGGTGGACAACGACGTAAATACCACTGTAATGAACAGGAGGTGCTTGAGGTGGTATGGGCTTGTAAACGTTACCGGGATTTGCTGGAAGATCACCCTTCCAAGTCGAGGACTGATAGTAGTGCCCTGTTGTGGTTGAGTAAATATAAAGACGTTAGAGCGAAGTTAACAAGGTACGCACTCTTATTACAAGAGTTCAATTTTACTGTCGAACACTGTCCTGACCGTAGGAATCAGTTACCAGATTTTTTATCCAGACACCCCGAGGAGATTCAAGAATCACCTATTGACGAAACTAAACTCGGTTTGCCGGAAGGACCTAGTGAAGACAAAGGACCACCTGAGGAAGTGGAATCATCCAGACGAGGCCTTCATCAACCCTATACAGTTGCATCAATTGGACCTACTGGGAACATCATTGTATGATATAGTAGCTGCGCAAACCCAGAGTCCCGAATATCAAGCTACTCGAGCGAGGTGGCGCCGACTCAAGACGGGGGAAGAAAAGGCTAAGGAAAACTGGCAGAAAACGACTACGTGTAGAAGATGATTTGATCTGGTATGTTCGAAATTCTCTAAGGCAATTGGTAGTTCCACTTAATTTATGGCAGAAAGTAATCTATCATTATCATGATTCCCCATCCGCTGGTCACCCTGGCCGTGAGGAGACAGTACAGGCCGTTACCGAGTTATATTATTGTCCAGCTGTACGCAAACAAATTAAGACCCATGTAAAACACTGCTTGATCTGTGCATCATCCAAGCGTGGAGGCACGACGCAGGCAAGAGCTCCGTTGAGACCACATCCTCCCAAGAGACCATGGCAAGTTATAAGTTTAGATGTAATGGGCCCTTACCCGGTAAAGAGACGGAAGAACAAATATATAATCGTTATCACAGACCTTTGTACAAAATGGGTTAGAAGAAGTCTTTTACCGGTGGGGATACCCGGAAGAAATAATAACCGACAATGCCTCTGTTTTTCGTAGCGCTGCCTGGGATAGATTACATAACCGACATCACATTAAAGAGTATACTACACCTGTTTATCATCAGCGCTTCAACCCGGTCGAGCGTCGCAACCAAGAGGTAAAAAAGCTATTAGAATACATCTTCGAAACAAGTCACCAACATTGTGGGATCAATTTATTGGCATCATCTTACTTGCATTGAGAACGCGACGAAACGCGGCCATTGGGATGTCTCCGAGTGAGGCTCTGCTGGGAGCTACTTTAGTAAGAGCAGGCGAGTGGTCTCATCCGGAGAGGCAAAGGGAGGTCGATAACCAGAGTCAATCTAGAAGACAACGAGAACAACAGATTCTACGACAACAGACGGCCTTCAATAGAAGATTATATCCATTTCCGTGGGAAGCTCCGGTCAAATTTCAACTTCATGAGGTCGGTAGGGAACTTCCCAGGAACGCAGGAAGCACAAGGGGAAGTCTGGTCTGGCCCGTTTAAGATCAATCAAATTAAGGGAAATGGTGTATACGAAATCGATCTATAGCTAAATTAGAAGATAATTGGTCTTTGAGTGAAGTGGCTGCTGATTTAAATATCAGTAAGAGTTGTATATTTTATATTAAACAACGCTGACAAGAACAATAATTACAAAGACCTATCAGGCAAGGTGTCGGGAAGGTTTCCAGTGACGCGGAAGACAATGCCTTCTTCATTTTCGTCGCCATCTTCATTGTCATCATATTCATCTTTATTGACATCATATTCCTCTTCATCTACATCTGTAGTTTCATCATCATCATCACCATCATCGTCATCTTCATATCCATCTTCCGCTTAATTTTCATCTCCAACTTCACTTCACCTTGATTTTCATCATCATTATTGTCATCGTCATTTTCATCGTCATTTTCATCGTCATATTCATTGTCATATTCACTGTCATCTTGATCGTCCGTTTCATCGTCATCTTGATCGTCATCTTCATCATTTTCATCATCATCGTCACCTTCATCTACATTTTCATCACCAACATCATCTTCATCTTCATCGTCATCTTCATATCCATTTTCAGCTCCATCTTCATCGTCAACTTGATCTTCACCTTAATTTTCATCTTCATCGTCATTGTCATTGTTATTCTCATCGTCATCGTTATCATCGTCGTCTTCATTATTTTCGTCGCCATTTCCATTGTCATTATTGTCCTTCATTTTATCTTCGTCTTCATCGTCATCATATTCATCTTTATCTACTTCATCTTCATTTTCATCATCGTCATATCCATCTTCATCGTCAACTTCGTCATTGTTATCGTCATCGTTATCGTCAACATCATCTTCATTTTCGTCGCCATCTTCATTGTCATCATATTCATCTTCATCTACTTCATCTGTAGTTTCATCGTCATCATCATCATCGTCATCTTCATATCCATTTTCATCTTCATATCCATCTTCAGCTTCATTTTCATCTCCAACTTCATCTTCACCTTGATTTTCATCATATTCATCTTCATCTTTATTTTCATCATCTTCATCATCATCATCATCATAAGGTAATATCGTTAATCATTATCATTATTAGGTTGGTAAATGTAAAATTTTTCATAAAAGACTTAATGCATAAGGTAGAAAGATAAAAAGAATAAGGAAAAGTTTCAAATTTATAGAACATTGAGATAAAGATTCAAAAAGACGTGGTTTTCCCGTAAAAGACTTTAATAAGTAATGTAGAAAAAGGTTATAAGAGAAAGGAATATTCGAATCTGTCCGTAATTAATACCTGGGCCAATTTTCTAGAACATCCAGGATATGGATTTTCGAAAAAGTGTCTAGTTAGTAAATATATAACTTTTCATCAAAATATTTCAATAAATAAAGTAGGAAAACGTGAAAAGATAAGGAAAAGATCAGTCCACCTGTGTCAGTTTTCTGAAACATTCAGTACCTACATAAATTTGCAAGAATCATCTGTTCGAAGTTCAACGCAATTTTTTTTAGACATCCTGTATATTACAACCTATTTGAAAAGTTATATTTTCGTATTGAAAAATTTAAAAAGAAAAGTCCATAATAAAATACGGCATACAGCAACAAGCAAAAAAGTTCTTAGGTATAGTTGTTACGATATTAGTTGGAACCGCATAAAAACATTTAACTCATAAACGCCAAGGAATCCACAGGTGCCCAGAAAACATAGGACTGGAACGGCCTCGTTTTAGAGATACAGTGTGTTGAAGTTGTTAAAAAAATTAAATTTTTTGTATATATCTCCGGAATCTATTAACCGATCTCAATAAAATTTGGTACAGATAATGTATGACAGTAGGCCCTGCATTACCTAAAATATTAGCTCTAAAGGTTCAACCAGTGGTGTACAACTGGACAGGATCACCCCTTTTTTATAAGAAAAACCTACGCCACTATATTTTTTACAAGTTATTGTAACAGATTTATATTCTAATGCACAAAATACGTAAAATAGGTAACTTGAATTTTTTCCGTAAATTTCACCGTTCTCAAGTTATTCATACCAATACAATCCCCTTGTGGCAGATACTTCTAATCATAATATTACAATAGTATTTATGTTTATGCTTAAAAGTAAGTGCAATTTGTAATCACTTCAACAAAATTCTTTACACTCGTCGCTTTCATCTTTTTGGATTAAAAAACGTCTCGGCAACTCGGGATGAGTAAATCGAAAATTTGAAAAGTTCTACATAAAGATGGTAGAAATCCGTACCATTTACAACCTGTGCAAAATTTACTTCCGGAAGATGCAGAGAGACACCTGAATTTTTGTCAGTGGTTGTTAGAGTCACAACATAGTCCAGAATTCTTACTAAAAATACTTTGGATCGATGAAGCTACGTTCAATCCTCATGAAATTCGAACAAGATCTTTTCAAGACGAATTTTCTGTGAAAGTGTGG
>NW_019417866.1:27880-32373 GCF_000390285.2 Anoplophora glabripennis
GAAGAACCATCAAATTCAGGTATTAATTCCATCCGCCCTACATATCTTTGTTTATTTATTAAATTTGCGTCGTGTGGACTCCGAGAACGTGCCGCCGTAGTTTGAAGTGCAGCTCGTAAATCACTTGAGGTATCTCGGCTAGAATGGGTAGCTCGAACCAAAGTTTCTAATGCGTTAAGTCGACGTTCCAAAATTTGTGTATAACGCGGACTAACACTTCGATTATTTTGGCTACGGCTTCGATCACGCCTGGAAGCGAGCCGTCGGCGATGACTGCTATCCTGTTTACGTACTCGGCTACGGCTTGAACGTCCCGTCATTGTTAGAATATTTTTGCACAATGTACTTTTTTTTGCGAATTTAACAAATCAAATGAAAATAATAAAAATGGTCAAGCAGACCCAAAAATGTAAAAGCGCTTAACGAATGAGCAGACAGACAGCAAATAAGTAATAAACAGTACTCACCAATAAAGGTGTTTTCTCACTAGCACAATACACATGAATTTTATCAAAACAGAATTAAATATACAGGTACGAATCCCGCTTCTGATATGTTAAAACAAATGTTAACTAACAATTCGATTATACACTTTTATTAACAAAAATTTATAGGAAGTTACCGCTTCAAACATTCATATCTGAGTAATCCTATCTTATGCCTCTTCACCGGGTGTCGCCCGAACGCTTGATCTCCGTTTGTTTTGGTTATCCGGCGTTTGTTTATAAAACGCCGATATAAAGAGTGTCTCCAGTTCGCCCTGTCTGGAGATGAATATTCCTTAACAATATATATATATATCAATTGCTATATTACTTTTCGAGATATATCGAAAAAACCGTCAAAAGTCGACTTTTTTTTTGCTGTATCTCTTGCAAATTAATTTTTTAAAACTTGTTACTTGAAGTAAATGCAATAAAAAAAGTACCTATTTTTATTTAGAGAAATGAAAATCGAAAAAGATATGCAAGAAAAACGCGATCAAAAAATTTTTACTTTTTTCAGTCATCTTTGGACACTTGAAATTAATAAAATCACTATCACTCTTTTTTACCATGAAAGTACAACTCTTAAGGAAAAATTTTAAAATTAATTTAAAAAAGGTACTTTTTTGCTTCCTGAGGGCTACATTTACAGCAAGTAACAAGTTTCAAACCCTTAATTTGCAAGAGATACAGCAAAAACAAAAACATTTTTGACGGTTTTTTCGTTATATCTCGAAAAGTAATATCGCAATCGATATATTTAAAAATACGAATCGATAGGTTTTTTTAATAGCTACAACTTTTTCATTTAACTTTTTTTAATTGGAGTTCAAGTTTTTTTTTATTAGCGAAAAACAGTTTTTTTACTTATATGAATTTTTTAGGTTAACTTCGCCGTCTATGTGCCACAGGAAAAATACACTATCTTTCTTAGAATTTTTTTTAATGGAAACCTATATTTTTTATGGCATTATCGAATTCTACGTGAAAAATTAACGGGACTTTGTGTTATGATCTCTATTAAAATATTGATAGTTTTCGAGATAATCGACTTTTAATTTTTTTTCTTATGTTTTGTCACTTCTAGTAGTATGATTGTGTGACAGCTAGAAATTATTTTTTTTTCGGGGACTGTAGAGTGAAGATGGCTCTTTCAAAAAAACGTATATCAAAAGTTGACCTGCGATATACAGGGGCAAAAAAATCGTGCCAAACCTGATAATTTAAAATTTGAAAAATCTCGACTTTTTCAAATAGAACACCCTGTGTTTTATGATTTCATTAGATGCCTTTCTGTAGGCCCTACAATTTTTTAATAGCTTTCCCTATACCTAAGTTGCGTAGTTTTTGCAAAAAAAAAACATTTTTATGTAAAATACCGGATTTGCGCCCGTTTCTTTGTCGGGAAAAATATTGTAAGGGTATTTATTTTTATTAAATTTATTATTTGTCTAGCTACACTATTTAAAATAAAAATTAATAACTGAAAAATTTAGATATTTGAGTTTAATAAATAAGTCTTTATGGAAAGTTACCATATATTTGTAAATAAAATCAAAAAAACCATGAAATCGCTACAAGTGATTAAGAATTAGCAAAATATGGGAAATGTTTGCTAGCAGCACGTATTTACGAAACAAATAATCCAAAATTACAGAGATTCCCACTGTTTTGAAAATGTGAAGGAAAGGTTTGAATGAACAGCAAATGCGAATTATGAGAAAACTACCAGGAGACATGAAAGTAACAACAATAATATTTAGTTTAAAGTTATAGCGTCTGCTGTTGAAAATCCAAATATTGGTGCCAGGAAATTAGTAGTAACCTTGGAGTTTTCAAAAGCTTGACAAAATATTGAAGAAGTTTCATCCGTATCATATTGAAAATCAAGCACTGTTACCGTAGTTAAGAAAGTTATTAATGAAATTGGAGATTAAAAAATTTGGATGAATAGAATTTTAAAAAAAGAATACTCATAGTCGCAAGCTAACTTAAAATAAATGTTCAAACTGTCCACCGTTGTTTTCTACACAAAGCATTAATCTATGATGAAAATGAATGTGGACATTTCTTAACATTTGAGGCGTTATAGTTAGAAACTCGTTTTGAATCTTTTCTTTTAAGTCTTGAATATCCGTTGGTGGTATTTCGTATACTCGCTCCTTGATATAACCCCACAAGAAAAAGTCCAGACTATTTAAGTTAGGCGAACGTGCGGGCCAAGGAACTGGACCACCACGACCTAACCACTGGTTTGGATATACGTGATTTAGATGTTCTCTAATCTGAAAGATAAATAGGTAATAGGAAAAGTATAATAACAATAAAATAATCACATTACAGCCAAAGTGGAATGTGGAGGGGCACCATCATGCTGAAACCATTGTTGAACAAAATAATCAGCGGGCATATGTACCTAAAGAAGGGGAAGTTCATTTTGCAAAAAATGCAAATACGCATTGGCATTTAAATTGCCTTCAAAAAAGTACGGTCCAACAATATGATCTCCACAAATTCCAGCCCGAACGTTCACTTTGAAACGATGCTTATGATCTATTTCCCTCAATAATCTGGGATTATTGTCAGCGTAGTGGTGAAAGTTGCGACGATTGGGTAAGCATGTGTTTAAAAATGTGGATTCGTCAGTAAACAAGACATGCATAAAAAAGTTTGGATTTTCTTGAATTTTATCCAGTGGCGAAATTGCAGGTTTAGGTGGTCTTGAGGTAACAGTGCTTGATGTTTTTCAATATGATATGGATGAAACGTATACTTCTTCAATATCTTATTTGTCAAGCTTTTGGAAACTCCAAGGTTATTACTTATTTTCCTGACACTAATATTTGGATTTTCAACAGCAGACACCACAACATTAAACTGAATATCATTATTGTTACTTTCATGTCTTCTGGTAGTTTTCTCATAATTCGCATTTGCTGTTCTTTCAAACCTTTCCTTCACGTTTTCAAAATAGTCAGCACGTGGGAATCTCTGTAAATCTGGATTATTTGCTTTGTAAATACGTGCCATTTTCACTCATTCTTCTTTTGAATAGTTCATTTATGCACGTTTAGTACTTTCTCTGAACTAGCACGAGAATATTCAATAGAAGACGAAATGACATGTAAACTGATTGTCACAAATTTTATTGCCTGACAGGCGCTCACTGCGTTTTTCCTGACAAAGGAACGGGCGCAAATCCGGTATTTTACATAAAAATGTTTTTTTTTGCAAAAACTACTCAACTTAGGTATAGGGAAAGCTATTTAAAAGGCACAGAAAGGCATCTAATGAAATCATAAAACTATTTGAAAAAGTCCAGATTTTTCAAATTTTAAATTATCAGGATTGGCACCATGATTTTTTTTGCCCCCTGTATATCGCAGATCAACTTTTGATACGTTTTTGAAAGAGCCATGTTCACTCTACAGTTCCTGAAAAAAAATAATTTCTAGCTGTCATACAAGCATAATTATGTCAACTACTAGAAGTGATGAAACATAAGAAAAAAAATGAAAAGTCGATTATCTCGAAAACTATTGTAACAAAGTGATTTTCCAACACCCCACATTTGTGTTCTTTTTATTTTATTTTATGAATAAATATGATGTACCGCACCGTCATTCTTTTTGGCATTTCAAACACCGTCCGTCACCGCGCAGCGTCCCGCCGATAGCTGGCAAATTCACACCGCGATGATAATCGTACGCCAGTCTTCTACCTGCCAGCGAAGGAATCAGTCGTGCCGAGCTTCAGCCTGCCGTCTAGCCAGCGATACGTCACCGCCTGAGTAAGAATTTTACAAGTCCCGCTTAGGAGAACTACGCAGCCGCTACCGAAACGTCACCAGGACCTAGGAATTAAGCCGCCGTCAGCGTTTTAGTTCACCACGAGGCATCGTAGAGACCAGTCCAGCCGTCAGCCGTTCCAGTAAGACCTACGTCACCAGTAAGGAATTGGTAAGATTTCACTAAGTCCAGCCTGAGGAAACTGCGCAGCCGCTAGGAT
>NW_019417866.1:37910-40593 GCF_000390285.2 Anoplophora glabripennis
TTTTTTGATGGCACGTATAATATCATCTTCAGATATTTCAGGAATGCGTAGTAAGTCATGATTTACAATATTATCACAGTTGGACAAAGGAGCAGAACTCCTACTAAAAGCCTTCGAAAAATAGTCAGCGAATGCATTCACCACATCTGAGGGATCATCCAACATTATGTCATTATAACTCATGTATGAGGGAACAGACGTAGTATTTGCTTTAGCGCCAATATATGACCAGAAACGTCTTGGATTTACGCATAAGTCTTCTTCAATTGATACCAAATAGTCCCTATAGGATAAATGAATTAAAGATTTGACTTCAGATCTTAATTTTTTGAATTTATTATAATCATCAATGTTAGAAGATAATTTATAACTTCGCCACAGTTTGTTTTTTAACCTTAATTTCCTAATGATTTCACCATTAAACCAAACTGGGTACTGGCCACGAACATCTCTCTTTTCAGGTACATGTTGTACAAGCAAAGTATTTAATATGCTATAGAACTCATCAATTACTGAGTTTATGTTTACAATGTTAGAAAGTGGTGTCCAGTCAACATTAGTGAACTCCTGGTATAGTAAATTAAAGTTACATTTTTTAAAATTAAGGTTGTACTTGGGTTTAATTGAAGAAAGAGGAAATGTTATATTGGTATTACTTTGGAAATTAGAAGTAATTATTAGCGCAGGATGATGAGAATCTTCGTTAAGAAGAGGATCATCTGCTCTAGATACTGAACATTCATCATAATTACTATACACAAGATCCAACACTCTACTATTTACATTCAAAATAAAGTTGTGCTGAACAAGATTAAAAAATGCTGTAAAGGTATTCAACGAATTCACAATAGGACTGTGATTATTAGTGATCAAGTTCGGTATATTGAAGTCGCCAATAAATAAAATGTTAGAAGCAAAAACATGATAAAGTGATTCGATGACATCAAATAAGAGGTTATAAACATTAGCACCTACGTTGGGAGGAATGTATAAAAGTAAAATATGCAAAATATTATCCAAAAAGTTAATCTTCACACACAAAATATCCACTATGACTAGTTCAGGAAAAGTATCACAGATCGAGTTGAGATCAACAGCAACTGGTTTAAGAATTTTATTAACTGCAAGAATGACCCCCCCTCCTCTACTTGTATTGGTACAATCATATCTCCGATCACACCGAAAAACATCATAAACGACAACATCGAATAGCTCCGAGTCCACAAAACTGCTATTCAACCATGATTCAGTAAATGCAATAATGTCATATTCAGTAGCAGCAGTCGATGAGATAAAGAGTCGCTCAGTTTTGGTACGCAGTCCACGAACATTCTGGTAGTAACATGTAAGATATTGACTAGCATGAGTTATTAACTGGGTAGGTGACATTGATTGCTACCGCGGCTCCAATATGTTGGATCTAAATATATCTAAAGTTTGTTGGTAAGCTACACACTGACTATCCCAGACTGCATGATGTATATCAATACCAGAATATTTAGCGTCTTTTCTTTTTTTTAAGTTATAACAGTTAGCACAGCAGAGAACTTCAGACTTACATTCCTTCAGTGGATGGTTTTGGGCACAACGTGGACAAATATACTCTTTAGACTTACACTTGTCTGCAAAATGGTGAAATCCACTACATTTAAAACATCGGCGCAGCTCAATGGCATCGAATACAATACAATAATCGTAACCAACTAACAACTTACCCTCATCCATAATTCTACCATAAGTAATTCGATCGACCTGATAAGACGCCTGGTACAAATTTTTATTTTTCTTTAAGGGAGCAACATTTAACAGGTTAAACACACTGTTTTGGTTAAAAACATTACTATTTTGACTCTTAATAAAGTTTGTCAGCGAAAGATCATCAAAACGTTCAGAAATGCCAACAATTTTAATCCTAGGGTGTAAGGCAGCAATTTCTTTAACATCATACTTATTGGATAATGTATCACCGGCCAAGTTCTTGAACCTATCACAGTCTCCGGAAGTAGAACAACTAACAATAATGCCACCATCTCTAGCATTTTTAACATTGGTAAGACTAATATTAGATGCAACAGGGTCGATGGACTTCAGTACATCACTCTTGGTCGCACTTACATTTTGTTTGTTTTTAGGCTTCACAATAACGCTAGCTTTATTCTCAACAACAGCAGAGTAGGACAGTTTAGGCTTAATGGAATTAGATGGAAGTTGGGTTTTAACCAGAGTATTCTGCAAATCGTGTTTTAGAGCATGGATGTCAGTATTTAAATCAGAAATCTTTGCATCGAGAGAACTTTGGAAAAATGCTGAGATTTCGGTAAATTTACTATCAACAGAAGAAGTAAGCTGGGCGATTTTATCATTCATGGATATAAGTGTAGAATCAATTCTTGCGACGTCCGTCTTAACTGTGACATCACATTTCAACTTGCATGCATGCAGAGATATAACAAATTTCTGCACTTCTGTACAAAATTGAATTCAGCTTCGGTCATTTGAACACAGGAGAAATGGAACCATTTTTGACAAGGACCTTCATACCCAACAAGTCCATCATTTTTTTCTATATTTACATTTACCACAGCTGTACATCAGTATGTATATTTAGTCGGCGGCTAGCGCCAGACAAAAACTCGGAGCAATTGCAAGAACTCCGCCAGAAAAAAAACGAGAGCACCGATAA
>NW_019417867.1:0-24259 GCF_000390285.2 Anoplophora glabripennis
GTAAAAATCGAAAATAGATCTAATGTAGTTTATAAAATAAATTGTTTAAATTGTAATAAGTTATACATAGGACAAACTTCTAGAAATATTAAGTCGCGCTGCATTCCTCGTTTTGTAGACTCGAGCTGTTTTCGTACTCCTAACAGTTGTCGGCGTGTCCTCTGGAATCGGCGTATTTGCACTCACTGCACTTATTTTTATTTGCACTGATTTATATTACCCTTTATTATTTATCACTTATATTAAGAATCAATTTGTTGTTGAACTATTTAGGAACTTTGTTGATTTCTAATTTTTGTTGTATTCGGGTTTATGTACGTTCGAGAAATGTCACTTTCGGAGTTATGACAGCACCATCGCCTTTGACGTTTCACCACCAGTTAACTACGTAAGTACTTGAATATTTTGTTAATTCGTTGTTATAAACATTTTTCTTTTGTTTTTAGGAGCACTACTATCGATGTGAGTTCTCTCGCTGCCAAAAATGAACTGGACTACTCAATCCCACGCAGAGATTAAATAGCAAAACAAAAACAAACGAATATTGCTATGGCAACAATAAATTGTAATTTTGGAAAATTTTATTTTAGAAATTCTAGCTTTTACTTAAAATTTGACTGCATGTACTGTTTATATTTGAATTCTATTTCCTTTCCTGAATATTTTGATACCACTTTCACCTTGCTAGGTTATGTTGTAGTTCATATTGCAATGTAACACATTTTACCAAATTACACTTATATTTTAATGCATGGATTAAATTTCTGCATGCCTGTCTTTTCTATAACCCTATTACTGTCTATACATTACTTTTTACACAGCCTTTATGCATTTTTTTGTTGGTAGAAATGGACAAAAGTTTTCAACATCCCATTCCGAGGAACATTTATACAGTCTAAACAACAAATTGACCTTTGCTTTGGGTACTACTTATCTTAAATGGACTACCAAGGGTCTCTTACACACTATATGCATGATTTTCTACTACAGGAACATTTCAACACAAAGAAATTTTCAAATTTTAAACGGAGCTATATATGTCAATACAATTACGTCACATAACTGCTTTTAATAACGTATGAGTTTGATTCCACATATACATTCTACATTAAGGTACTTTATATTTTATTTATTTATTGGTTTGATAGCATGTTTCGAACCTATATGTGAAAAAACTTTTCTTTCCGATACAGTACTGTCAAAATTGTACAATATTTTTCAAATATCCTCATGTCAGAACTTTTATTGAATTATTAGCATTTTGGGATTGTTCTTTATCGTTCTGTGCTACTACTTGTAGAACATGAGCTTATTTGCATAATTTCTGGAGTATGCAAACTCAAATTATGTTTTGAATTTGACAGTTATGTCGTTTCGTTATAACGCTTTCATACAGTTACAGATTTTTTTCTATTTAAAACTCATAAATAAATCCTTCATTTATATAAAACATAACAATATCTATATATATATTGTGAAATACACAAAATTTCAGAGCAAGTATAGAGCTAAACATCTACACATATCAAGGAAAAATTAAAAATAAAAAGAATGATCAAATCCAACACTCGAGATATGTTAAATGTTAAATTTTAAAATTAAATCAAATTAAATAAAAACTAAAGATAATACACTAGATGGATAATAAAGAATTAAAATTCAATCATTAGATAATAATTTGTAAGGTGTAAAAGATACAATTTTGTATAGAAAACTAATATAATTTAAAATGATCCGAACAAATGTCAAATTTAATAAACTTTTGTAAATATAAAATATTAAAAATAAGAGATATAATATAAAATTAGCATGAAAAGGTAGTTAATTTAACAAAGAATCACCTGAGCACCCAAAATAACACTATCATAAATTTGTTTGAGTAAATTAAAAAAAAAGTAACGGTGGATAAAAATTTTAATATAACTCCCTACCAGATAATAAAAAGTAATAAAATGTTGAGTTAACTATACCTTAAATGAATTTCCATAGGTAAAATAAGATTCAAAACATTGTAAATTATTGAATTTTCATAAAATCAATGTAACACGATCCTCAACAAAGAGACTTCTAGAAATTATAGTTTGTTATGTGAAAAAATCCAGACAATTGTGTATGGGGTGAAAGACTAATGTTCAGAGATTATTGTATTTCATACCATTCCAGATAAAAACATTTTTCTTGTAAGAACGTTCGAAGTGAATGATGGTATCGTAGTACCTACCTAAAAGTTCAAAAGACTGTAAAATACAGAATAAAAGTGAATGGACAGTAAAAACATGATAGAAGTAATGGGTATAGGACAATGTTTAAACCCAAATGCCTAGATTTTAGTTAGAATAAGTTTTTTTAATGAAATTGCATAAATATGTTGAAAATTGTACTAGGTTAGAAAATACTCGTACTATGAAATGTTGCATATCAAAATTTTTGTTGTAAGTCAAGGAAGCTGAAAATGATAATCATTTTTCATAAAATGCAAGCATAATTCCAAAATTCCCAGACAAAGTTTTCATAAATTGTAAGATGTCATTTGCTTAGCAACTCCATTCATTTGTCTAGGCTAGTATAAAAGAAAATGTCGTAAACAAACAGGGTCAGTTGTATTTTGTCATTAGCACAAGTAAGGGGTAACATCTCCAGCTTAAAAACAAAGAAAACGAGTGAATAAACAGTTTAAATAAAAAAACAACTCACCGAAAAGAAAGTAAATAACCTATTTGGATAAATTTGACATTTCTAAGTGACTAGTGTAATAACCTGGAAAAATCTGATGAGACCGAAATTCCCCAAATTTAAATTAAATACTGACAAAATTAAACATAAACATAAAACACACCACAGAAATGAAACAGTGCCATACAATTATAGGAAATAAAAACTATAGTGTTTTCAAGTAGAAGGTGTACAGAAGAAAGAATACCAGTGCCAGAACATCATTCCAGAGTGGAATCCAGATTTTACAAGTTTTGTATGCTGCGCTGTCGAAGACGAAATCAAAATACCAACCCAATAAAGAAATTAACAAGATCAGGCAAGGAAGTAAATAAGGTAGCAACTTACAATACAAGCTTGAAAAATCATATGTTGTATATTTCGTATGGCCATTGAAAAATTTAAATATTTAACAAAAATTTCAATTTACATTGAGAAACATTTATTTAAATAAAAAGTACAATTTAAATTTAATGAAAATTAAAAAGGGATAGTAAAACTATAGATCTATATAATGAGTAGGAATAGATTATAGTAGTATAAATTAAACTTTTGTTAATTATAAATGAACTTAGTGTGTAATACATTTAAATTTGTTACGAGTCGAATTTTAATTTTTTTATTATCAACATCAAATTTTCCTTATCAAATAAAATAAAATCAAAAGTTCAAATCTAAGAAAGAAAAATATAGTGTTAGAAAATTCCTAAACCGCGTACCTTGAGAAAAAGAAGTCTAGCTCTACAAATTTGTCTACATATTGATAAGCATAGCCAGGTAAATATTGCAGTTAATTTTTCTTAAAGGCGTCCAAAATAAGTCATAAATTTCAAACAAAATATAATATTTATTAAAAATATCCAAGCAAATTTTATAGGTCAACTTTAACAAAAAAAAAATCAAATACAATTCACAAAAGGTTTAATGTTATTGTATTAGATAGTTCTTGATAATGTATTAAAGAAATAAAAAATACGCGTTAAGATGTTTTATTTTTTTGCATCAAAACGGCGCCCCATACGAAGAAAAGGCAAGAGAGATTTTTTGTCAAAGGAAGGAAGTTTCAAAGCCAAATATCTCGGAAACGGTGCGAGACAGCTACTTTCATAAAGTCTACCTTTTTTGTGTGAAAATAGTTGGAAAATAAAAATTTTTAACCAAAGATGAGATACCTTAAAGCACAAAAAAGTTATGTCGTTTTTAACACATTCAATCTACTGCAGCTAGCGCCCTCTATGAACTTTAACCAAAATGTGAACAGATTTCAATTCCTCTACTCAACGAACTCCAATCCCCAAAATTTTGTGAGGATATTTGCATTTGTTAAGGAATAAATTAAAAAAAACTGAAATAATATTTTACATTTAACACCCTGTATCTCTTTAACTATCAACTTTTGGACTAATGTAAGTTCGGCTAAATCGCAATATTTTTACTTGGGGAATCTACCCATGAATTTTGGCCCATTACGTCGCGACCACCCTGTATGCTACTGTTACTTGATTAAGAACTCACATATCTTTTTAATCGGTTTTTGTGTACTGTAGTTACCCTACCTTGATTATTTTTAATCGTGCAATTTGGATCATGCACTGAGTCTACCGAAAATGGCTCCTCAAACCAGGGATCTACTTTATGTCGATTTTCATTAGTAATGACGACAAGATCTCAGGGATTTAAAACTAATTCTTTGGATTTTATATCAAGATTGTTTTTATGAATCTTTTTTGATGTTTCAAGGTATTCTCTGGCTCTATTATGCGCAAATTGCAATCTAAAGCGAATTTATTGGTCATATGCAACTACGTTATAAAGTGGATCTACTCGTGACCCCGTCAAAAGTGCATCGAGGTTAGCCGCTCTTGCAAACACCAATTCAAAGGGTGCATAATCGTGGTAACTACTTGGCGTTGTGTTATAGCAAAATGCAAAATACTTCGACCAAGTGTCATTCTGAATGTGTTGCATCGATGTACATACGTGCGAATTCATTAAAAACTATGTGATTCCATTCACATCCGCCGATACTTTGTGATACGCGGTAGAGATTTTATGTTCAAATTTTAAAAGTTTTGCAAAATTTTTTGAAAAGTTCATTTCGATCTTCCGTGCCCATATCAGTCCTAATTTAATATACCAACAATTGCTTTGGCCACTGTACTGGCTTCTTTATTTGGAATAGGCGTTTCAATTGTGGCTTGTTAATTTGCACTTATGACATTGTTTACTATACTGTGCCATATCTTTTGTCATGTTTTCCATGTACAAAAAGATTTGGGAACAATGGGTCATCATGGAACTTTTTGATAAGCTGTATCTTTTCTTCATTAACTAACATTTCTATGTCCGTACGTGACACTTTAAATCTTAATAACGCTAATTTTAAAACATAGTTATTTAAAGTTTCAAAAACTTTAATCACCCCAGAAGAGTTATTTGTTTCGAGACTTGACATTACCGGTTTATCTCTGTTTTTAATATCCTCATTTTTTGCACTTGTCATTGATCTAGTGATTGCTAAAATTTGAAAAGAATCCGTTTGAATTTGCTTCAAAAAGTCTGTATTTATTCTTGACAATGCGTCTGCCCCTATATTATGCGTTCCTTTTATATATTCTATATCAAAATCAAACTCCTCCAGATTCATAGGCATTCTTGTCAATTTGGAAGATGGATCTTTCATTGAAAATAAATAAACTAAAGGTCGATGATCTGATTTAACTAAAAATTTTTGTCCGTACAAATAGCAACGAAAGTATTTTATAGCCCAATGTATTGCTGTTAATTCTTTTAGGATGGTGCCCTTATTTATTTCGCCTTTTGTAAACATTCTTGACGTATAAGCAATAGGTAAATCCTGACCTCCAAAATTTTTAGAAAGCACAGCACCACAAGAAAATTTTGATGCATCTGTTGTAAGAATAAATTGCTTAGAAAAATCAGGGTACTGTAAAATTTTTGTACCTACTAATTAAAGCATTATTAAGAAATTTAAACGCTTTCTCGCATTCAGCTGACCAAATAAAAATAGCCTTTTTTCTTGTTAATTTATTCAACGGGTTAGTTACCAATGCGAAGTTGGGTATAAATCTACGATAGTAATTACAGAAGGCAACAAATCTTTTTACTTCGTCAGCGGATTGCGGTGTCGGATAACGTTGAACGACCTCAAATTTCGAATCATTTGGTAAGATGTCTCTATCAGTTATTTTATGACCCAGATAGGTGACTTTTCTAAAGAATTTGCATTTTTGCGGATTTAATTTTAAATTCTATTTTCGACATGTTTCGAAAACTTTTTTCCAATTTGTCCATGTAAAGAAAAGCTTGTTCAGGGGTTATTCCCGCAAAAGCAATGGACATCATTCGTTGAAAGCTATTTGTTCTTACGGATAAACCAAATGGTAGTCTGGTGAATCTATAAGAACCTGAATCTACGCTAAATGAAATGATATTTTGCGAAGATTCATCCAGAGGAATTTGATGACAACCTGACATTAGATCAAGTACTGAAAACCATTTAGCTCTTCCTAACTGATCTAATATGTCGTCAATACGTGGTAAAGGAAATTTGTCTGCAATTAGAGATTTATTTTCAATAGACTTTTTAGGTACCAATAATACTGAACTTATACTCGGATATAGATGGTTCTATAATACCGTTCTCTAACTTTTACTTACTTGTTTTTCAATTTCTTGCTTAAGCACTGTAGGTGTTCTATAATTTTTAATATATATAGGTTTATTTTCAGCTAGTTTAAGTTTTTGTGAATAAAAATTATTTACGGTTAATTTGTCAGTTTTTAGGGCGAAAACGACTGAAAACTCATTGCATAAATGTAAAACGTCATTTTTAATGAAACTTGGTATATCATCATTTAATTCGCTGAACAGTTGTCTATTTTGCGGTTCTGGCGAAATTTTAAAAATTTTGAAATTCATCTATATTGTTTTTTGTTTCCAAAGAGTCTATAGTTAAAATTACACTTTCACATGTGGTGTTAATAATTTTGACTAAGGGAGTTTTTTTTGACACAAGCGTTCTAGCTACAAAAACACCTGGTTTTAGTTCTTTATTGATTACAAGACAATCTTGTGAGATATTTTTTAAACAGTTAATTTGTCTAATTACTTCGCAACTTGGTGGTATAAGAAAAATATTTTCTTCTGAACTATAGAAAATTGGAATGTTAATATATATGTAGTGACAAATTTAATTGTTAAAGACCAATCATTATAGTCAATAATAGTTCCAAATTTTTGTAAAAAGTCTCTGCCTAAAATACCATCAGCAGGAATTAGAAAATCATCATTTACTATATGAAAAATATGTGGAATTTTATGTTGATTAATTTTAATCATAGTTTCTGTGGTCCCGAAAGAAGTAACTTGACCTTCTACAACACCTTTAATTTTACTAGTAAGTGCAACGTTAATGATTTAAATTTACGGTTGTACGTTTAAAAAGTTATATATCTGCACCAGTATCTACCAAAAGTATATTTTACGACCTGTCATTTCAAGAAAGACAAAAACAAAGTTTGAAAGTGACAAATTTAAGTTATAAATATTTACATTTCCCCCAATCGAACCGGTTGGGGGTCCGATTGGTTTTCCGGCTCCCGAGACTCCACGACCGCGTTTCTCATAATTTCCGCTTACTCGTGAAAACTGACCACATCCACGATATGAGTTGTACGAATTATAAGAATTATTATTATTGTTTTGAAATCCTCTGCCTCGCATACTTCGTGAATTATAAGGTCATCTATTGCTTCGCACAAATAAAACATTTGCGTCCTTATTTCTCGAATTTGTATTTAAAAATTTTATTAAAACTTCCTGTACTGACGTAAATGAATCCGCTTCGACTATTAAACGAGCTTTTTCAGAATACGCATTTTGAGTCAAAGCTTGAACTGTTTCTACAGTATAATTTTGAGCAACATTCGCAGGGGCACCTTCAGAAATATAAGATTGCTGTAACTTCCCAGCCAAGTTTTCCACTTCATTGGCAAAATTGGTGGCGTCTTTATTATTTTGTTTTAAATTTAATAATTTAGCCGAAAGAAGACGAGAACTTCCCTTTTATTATTATTTTTTAATTTTAGAATAATTTCAATCAACGTAGTTTCGATGTTAATTAGAGTACTCAGTACTGCGTTGCGTTATTGCGCTGAAGCAATGGCCTGCGCCACTGCGCTGATACCAAAATTATTATTGCGTTAACGCAATTGAGTTACACCGACACCGCACGGCGCACCACACTTTTGAGTCAAACACGGAGTCATGCGCCGTGCCCCGACAGACAAAGCCGAACGAAACACGTCATCACGTCAAAAGATTCAACTCTATTGGCTATTTACAAAACCAAGAATTTGAGAAGAAAAGAACACAGTATAATTGTATATCCGATCTACCGAAATAATGTTATAACGTTATATTAGGAGTAATACCTTTGAAAATAATATTATAGGACGAAAAATAGCGTAACGTATGAAATAACATGACTATTATTATGATAAAATGGAATATATACTTGGGGGTTGGGGGGATTGTCATCATATGTTTGTCATTGTCTCTGCGTGTTGTGTAAAATATAGTATAGTTTCAATTTAATTTAATTACAGTTATGTGAAAAATTATGCATTTTAATTTTTAGCTTTTATTGAAAAACAGAAACAAAATAATAATCCTTTTATACAAAAATAATTAACTAGAACCTTTAATTTAATTTAAAACACATATAAAATCATAACAAAAAAAAATAGGTAGGTAATTCTCAAAATACTAACAAAAAGATAAATTATGTAAAAATATAGTGTTCTTGTTATTTAAATCAGTTTTTGTTATTTAAATTATAATTTAGGAATAGTATTTGAGATGTTTTTTCAGTTATATTTTTTCAAGATCGTCCAGCGTCACAGCACTGAGCAGTGAGCTGAGCTGATGAAGCTGTAGCGAGTCACGCGTCGGGTGGTGTAGTGGTGATACGATGACACCGCTGCGCTTTGCGCTAGGTGCGTCATCCGCCAGTTGAACCGATATTGCGTTATAACGCAATTGAGTTAACGCAGTGGGTTAACGCACTAGTGTGCGCTTGAGTTAGTGTATCAACGCAGGAAATTTTGCTGCGTTACCCATCTCTAATGTTAATTAGATCGCGCACTTTAGAGGTCAAAGTTTTGACGAAAGAAACTGCATTACTTTCGTGATTGAGGCAATTAATTTTTAGTAACTCTAAAGAGTCTAAGAACGATTTTAAATTATTTAGGTCGCCGTCAAATAGGGTGTTTTCTATATACAAAACTTTGCCTAGAACTGCATTTTAATACATAGTATAACATGTACATAAACACCTAAAAGAGTTTATGTTACCTATTTCATGAGAATTTACTAAATATTTAATAATAAAAACCTATATAAAATTCAAATTTCAAAACGATTTGTAAAACATTATCTCATTGGTTTTGACACTGATGACGTCATTACTCATATAAATGGCGGATGGTCTATGTCAAGTCATATGATAGGTATATACCTGCCTTGTATTTTTGATTTGAGAATTATTATTATTACAATTATTCTTAAAAGCTTATCAGGTGTTTTGTGATTAACAGTGATTGTGTTGTACATTCGCAAAACGAGAAATGGCTTCTCAGGGTTTTGTTAAAGCGTCGATGAACAATTTGCCATGTGTTCATATTTTTATGGTTACCGAATTTATAAAGAATGACGAACGCTTCAATGAAGCCGAATTTAAAGGTGTTAAAGCCGCAGCGTAAGTAAACATAATTATTATATTAAATACCTTACATTATAAATAATAGTTATAATATGCAAAAGCTAAATATCCCACAAAACCCACAAAAAATATACCTACTGTCATTCAAGATAACCTATAATATGCATAACCATAAAAGGAAAATTAATTCCTTTCACATTACTTACACTAAATTGCATGTTCTATAATAATCTAATACGAATTAGCCAAATATTTGTTATTTACAGAGCTTCACAAGAAAAATATGGTGACAGTGCAATTGGATATGTGGAGTTGAAATCTATAAGTATAGTTGAATCTATAATAATAGGTGCTTACAAGATTAAAGATACCAAATATATGATGCGAGGCCGAAATTTGGAAAGAAAAGTTGTCAAGTTTGTCGAAAACAAATTAAAGATAAAGGTGAAAGATTGTGGACTGTTCATGTTACCAACATATCCTATTTTCGGAGCTTCACCAGACGGAATTTCACTAGACTATGTGGTAGAAATTAAATGTCCAAGTAGTGAAAAAACTGTAAAAAATTACATAAAATATGATCAGATCACTGAAAAATTTAAAGCACAAATACAACTACAGATGTTGTGTGCAAAGAAGCAAAAGGGACTGTTTTGTGTTGCTGACTCGGAGTTTGAAAAAAACAATGTCAACATTTTAGTTAGTGATTTTGATGATGATTATGTCAAAAAGATCATATCTGAAAGTTTAGAGAATTGGGAAAACTTTGTTTTTCCAAAATTAATAAAAACTGTATGTGACAATTAAACTATTTTTATAAATTAAAATTGCATATGTATATAAACTGTATTTTATTTATTTTAACCTTTAATAAATCTTCAGTTAAAACACCAGAAGTTTTCTATAGTCCAAAGTAAAACTTATTTTCAATTTGTTATATTGAACAAAGTTATTTTTTTAAATTGTTAATGTTGACAATTTTTGTTGACTATTCTGTATGTTACTATTAAACAATGTATAATAGACAATTTTACAATATTTCACTATTAATTAATTACTTGATATTAGTTATATTTATAAAATACGAAATCATGGCAGTCATACTTTGTGTTTATAGCTGTATCACAAATTCAACGTAGGTATGTATGTCATGACAATCAAATTTTTATTGCATAATAATTCATAATAGATACAAAATTTTCTGTATTGTATAGCATTAATATGTTATAGTGGCTGTCAACAATGTGATGCAAATTATATGCTTAATTTAAAAAAAGTAATTTGACACATGACGTGCATTTGTGATTCAATCATACTACATTACATTACGTTATGGTGTGTCCAACTTGATACAAGTATAAATGTCTTTTAGTTATAGCTGTTTATAAGAACGTTATCGGCTTTATATTGCATGCTGTTCATTTAAACATTGATAAATATTATTCTAAATACTACTTATTATTAACCTCTAATTAAATTTTGTATTGTTACATGCAAAGCTTGCTTCTGTTCATCTTTTTTGTCAGTCAATAACTTTGTTTCGGTAATATCAGTATCAGATGTTGCTGTATAGACTGAGGCACTGGATTCTTCAATTTCACTACTTGTTTTTGACTCAATAACAATGGCTTTTTTAACAGATCGAATATTTTTTAGAGGTGAAGTAGAAACATCTTTTGTCCTAAATTTTTCTGGAGAGGAAGTTGCATGGTGCACATCAGGTTTAATTTTGCATGACATACATTTACTACAAACATGTGGTTTCGCCTGTATACCCACACTTTTAACCTTCCCAACTGCTTTTGTATTTTCCACAATATATTCATCCCTTTCTAACCTGGCTTGACCTGAGCTTGTACTGGGCCCATCAAAATCCATTACTGTTGGTAAAAATTCTTGTTCAACATTTCTCTGTTTCTGTTTTTCTTATTCTCCAGGTTATAGTCTTTTTAAAACAACGGTTCGCTGTGGTGCAGATGCAGCTCTTTTTCTGTCTTGTTGGCAATCAAATATATGTGGAACCACGTCCTGTTTTAATAAAACTTTTCCTCCGATAAGTTTATAGCGAACAAAATTTTCCATATCTTCTTGAAGCTAAAAAAAAAAACAATAATAAGTAAACCATGTATACAATAATATATAAGATTATACATATTTAAATAATATATCATTAAAATATTTACTTTTAAATTTTAAAGCAATAAAAAAAGTTTGTTAATACAAATTAACCTCAAAATTTAGAACATTGTCCTTGATGTACATAATTGATATTTACTTACGTTAAAATGATCCTCGCAACAAAAAAAATGTTGATTTTGATTTAGGAACATCTCGCCTGGCTGCTTTAAACCATTTAACTTTGTGTGAAGAATTCTGCGGTACACTTATAAATGTTTTATTAGGGGCACTTATTGAAGTATTTTTACATCTGGGCACAAAACACCACTTATTTTGTGATTCGTACATGTCTTACTTTTTGTATTATATAATTATTATTTAAAAAAATTAAATAAACTTGGCAAAATTTCAATAAAAACAGGAGTAAATAAAAAATGTGAAAATACCCTATTGGCTTGACATAATTTTGCTTGCCAGATTAAAAAGTTCTGCGGCTGACATATTATCAGTAGCGATTTTTTCTGAGTCCGAGTTTACTGGACTATCGTCTACACCGTCGGAATTACAATACAAGAATAAGGCACTTTATATTTTACTCTAATATCAAAAATGACTTAACCGCTTTATCACGAATCAAATGAAATATTTGTTTGCATAGCTTGACTATTTATATCCAGAGAATTCCACGGTTTTGATAATAAATTCGTAAATTGATTAAAATACCTTACTAAATTATCCCTGATATCTTGTCTCACTGTCTCAGATTTTGGGACATTCTTTTTTATAGCTCTCTTAGCATGCTTAATTATGTCATCTTTTATTTCTTCTAACTTTAAAATTAATATTGTCTTACCGACCGACAAAAATTAATCAAGGCTTGATAATTATACATCTACACTTATAGTATATTAATTTATAGTTATTTATATAGACAATTAAATTAAAAAAATATATGTATATAGATTTCCTAGTCATAAAAGATAAAAAAACTAAAAAGAGAAAAAAAATTCACCAATTGTTTAAATTTAAACATACCGTACTTTATCAAATTTCTTACTCACTGTTACACTCCGAAACTTCTCTCACTCACTGTTCTTCTTTCCTACTCACAGCTGCTGGTCCCAGAATTATGCGGCGTTTAGGGAAGCAAGAAATGCTACTGCTAACTTACGTCGCATTTTTTTTGACATTGTGGCGATATGAAGAGATTCCTTTAGTGACTACGTAAATGATCATAATCGCCAGTATCAAGTACAACACTATTTTGACGTCTTTAGTAACATTGTACTCTGTTTCTTGAACAATAAAATTGGAGTTTACAACCCCAGTTTCCTCAACTTGTTGCTCTGTCGACTTCGTATTTCCCATTTGAAATAATTATGAGAATTATAACCAAAAACAACAGTAAATGGTTCCAAAAATTCAGTAGCACTTGCTTAAAATCTGCCCAACAACATCAACAACCAATCACCCACAAAACCATCTTTTTTCGGCAGTGGTGTAACGGTCAAAGTATATTCACCTTATTGCAAACTCTATTGACAATATCCGCCAGGAAACATAGTTAATTTGCCTTAATACTGACGAAAAACAGTGTTTTTTGCACTTTTAGGTTAGGATATCTCAAAAACCTGACGTGATAGAGCAATTCTGCGGCCAGACTCGGACTCAGCGCACCAAAATCCTTCGGGAACGCATATTAGTATGTCTTGTTGACCTGTGTTATTACAATTTGTATTTTGCAATAAGGTGAATATACTTTGACCGTTACAGTTCTCCACAGCCTGGATTGACTTTAAATGTTTTTTTTGCCGCGTGTCCCCACCCCTCGAGTATGCCCCCGATTAGCTGCGGTTGAAGTACTTCCTTGATAACCGTTCGCTTATTCGTTAGGCTAAGGGTATTGCTATCCTTGAGTAAGGGATGGAGCATGGCGCAGGCGAGAACCACCAGTGCAATCCTTGCGCCACCATTTCCATAATGTGCGGTTTCCACATAAGTCGTTGGTTCATCATCACGCCTAGGTATCGCGTCTGTCAGCACCAGGACACGGGCTCCTGGGATAGTGTCAGTATGTCGACGTCATGGGGAATTCTGCTTTCGCAGTGCTTTTGTCGGGATTAATTTAGACTTTCCTCCTGTTGCAGTTTTCAAGTTTGTCTAATTAGCTTTGGAGGAGGGTAGAGGAGCGTCTTGCGTTCGTGGATCGTCGGCGTATAGGCAAGTGTCTGTGTTTGGGTGGTGTGGTATATCAGAATTGTATATGGTGTGGAAATAGGACGGTGCCTTGGGGGACGCCCGCTTCAATGGTTTGGATTGTGGAGAAGGTATCTTGGATTTGAATGCGAAATTTTCGGTGGTGGAGGTAGGACGTGATGAGCTTGGTAAAGGATATGGGATATTGGTTTGGGAGCATTTTCATCAGTAGGCCTTCATGCCAAACCGTATCGAAGGCCTTTGCTACATCCAAGAAGACAACTCCAGTGAATTATCTCCTGTTGAAGGCCGCCGTGATGTTCTCTGTGAGTCGTAGAAATTGAAATTCGATGGCGTGACTGTTCGTCAGGAATGACTCGCAGTTTTTCGGAGTGGGTTTTTAGGCGGTTAAGGATTATTTTTTCTACCACTTTGTTAATAACCGGGAGTAGGCTAATGGGCCGGTAGTTGGTGTGGTCTTTCATAGGTTTGGGAATAAGTATTACGTTTGCTGTTTAATCAGCATGTAGGGAAATGTGAGTCTAAGTGTGGCGTTTGTTATGTTGAGTAGGGCCATGACGCCTTTGTATGGTAGCCTTTTTAGTGTAATTTTGGTCGGGTCCGTAGGCTTTTCTGTTTCTTAAGGTTCGTATTGTTTGACTGAGTTCGTCTGGGGTTGCTGGTTGAATGATGTCATTGCCTGTCTGTCCGTCGACGCTTCGAATTTCTCGTCCTTGTCTGGAGCAATCTACAGTACAGTTCCAGACTGTCGCCAAAAGATGTAGACCATCCCCGTGTTGCTGTGGATTGGGGGATTTCTGTGTCGGACGGGCAGTTGCAGGGCTTTCTGCGTTTTCCAAAGGCTGTTGTCTTGCGGATCCAATGACTCCAAGTATCTGGCCCAGTTTTCCTAAGTCAGATCATCCAGGGCCACCTTCACCCGTCTGTTTAGTACATTTAAGTCGTGTTTGTGTTGGGGGAGGCGGATGCGGGTAGCAAACCGTTTTAGGTGTCATCTTTCGTGTATAAGTTGTCTAGTGCCTTTATGGAGCATACGCCTTGGGTTTGTCAATCGGGAAGCTATTGTCTCTATCGTGGTTTGCGTCAGTGCGTCAATCTGTCTGTAAGGAGTGCTGCCTCCAGGTCATGGGTGGTTTCAATGACTGGGAGCGCGGTGCTCCCTTGCATTTCAGCTCGGAAGCGTCTCAGTTAGTGCACCTCGTCGTAAAGGTGCCCTCATATTCTCGTCTCCGCCCCAAATCTAGCGCGACTGAATTCTGGGCGGTAGACCCTTCATACTCGGCGAATATTTGGGCAATTAGCGGCATAGATTTTAAGGCGTTTTCAGACGAAGCCATACCATAACCATATAGCGATAAATGGTCGCAATATGATTAAAATTTTTCACACACAACAATAGTTAGATATCATAAAATTTTGTGAAGTAAAATAATTATTCGGTGTTGCCAAAGTTGTCTCAGTATGTTGTGAAGTGTCATGGAGGAAAGACGCAGAAGTTTACTACTGACGTTAATTTTAAATCGAAGAAAAGTTAAACAAAGGAAGACTCGACTCAAAAATCGGTGTTTCTGAGTTCATCCCCTGTTACAAGCAAGATACGTAGGTGGCGCCTTTTATACACTTTTCGAAAAATTACTTCAACATGTTACAATTACTTCCGAATGAGCCCAAATACTTTTATTTTATTGGAGAGTGCGTATTAGAATTTATACGGAAAGACAATACAACAATGAGATTAAGTATTCCTCCTAAAGAAATGCAGTTACTTTGAGGTAGGTAAACAAAGTTTAATATTTTCTGTTACAAATAACTAAAAACTATAAGCTCAAAATAACGAAAGAACAACTTAACATATAACGCTTGAAATTTAGAAAATAATAATATACTTTATAATTATATCATATGCTCAAATACATAGTCTTTAGACTGGTATTCTGAAGTCGAAGTTGAATGAGAGGAATGGTAAGACGCAGATGCATGATGATAAGAGCTCATCGTTGGAGGTCTGACTTCTCGCTCGAAACTTTTTTCTTTAATTAGTATAAATAATGTCAGCACTCCCATACGAAACTCTAGTTTTTCATTTTCTGTAAAGTTTTTTATTGCAGGTGTTACGGATATAAAAACTGCTGTCCTCATCTATTTGTGGTGGTGGTGGGAGTTGGCAAGTGGCTTCTAAAGCTTTTAAAATCGCCTTGTCTGTTTCATCTATTTCTGATGTTCTGCTTCGTTTTCGCGCACAAGATGAACTTGGCCCCCATGGTGGATTTATAGCATGTGATGTCACGGATAATACTTCCTCTTCATTTTGTTAGCTCTCTGTATTGTCGCAAATTACTCGATTCAGT
Organism: Anoplophora glabripennis; assembly: GCF_000390285.2. Classification (NCBI taxonomy): domain Eukaryota; kingdom Metazoa; phylum Arthropoda; class Insecta; order Coleoptera; family Cerambycidae; genus Anoplophora; species Anoplophora glabripennis. The sequence goes on from NW_019417867.1 coordinate 16,141, forward strand.
AACATCTTTATCTAAAATCTTCAATAAAATTTGAAGTTGATCGAAGTATATTTACTTCTTGATTCTTTTATCGCCACTTTTTTTTTTCTTCTTGAGAAGGGTGTGTGTGGTGTATTCTTCTCTAAAATGATTCCAACTGTCGACAAACTTCTCGGATATTTTCACTTATAGTTGAGATACCTAACCTATAGGTATAATGTAAATCCGTAAATGTATTCCCATTAGCGAGGTATCTGTAAATAATGAAGTATTGCTCTTACATTTTTATCTTCCATAAATATAGAAATGCATAGAACAAGTTCATTAGAAGTTTTAGAGTTTCTAAAATGGTTATTAAGGTTAAAATTCGATTTTGAAAGTTTGCTGCTTTCTTTTCAAATTCGTGTGTCTTCCAGTTATACCGGAAGTGACAACTAACTTTCTTATTTTGATTGTTTGTTTTTGCATTTCTGATTTCTCTATGCCTATAACTTCCAAAGACCTTGTTCCGTGTAACACCCTGTACATATATTTAGGATATATGTCAAAATATAGATTTTCTTCACAGGAAAAGCCGTCAATGACAAATGGAAACACATTCGAGAAGCTTTTGCAACTTACCTGAAAAAAAGTGGCAATAAAATAATCAAGAAATACATATACTTTGATCAACTTCAATTTTTATTGAAGATTTTAGATAAAGATGTTTCTGAATCGAGTATTTGCGGCAATACGGAGTATTGAGACAGTGTTGAGACTTTAGTAAGATTTTAGACTTTATATAAAACGTGGCAGCCCTGTGCAAAAAGCGCTTGGAAGTGTATTAAGGACGGTGGCAGCAGACGAGAAATGTTTTCGCAGAGAGAACATCAAGCAGACATTTTTCTTTTATATACAGGGTGGTCCGAATTTTATGCAGGAAACTTCAAGGACAGATAGATCTCTTTAAAATAATAGGAGTTTGCCTTATAAACATAGGTCTGGAACGGCCTCGTTTTGGAGATACAGGGTGTTGAAGCTGTTAAAAAATATTTTTTGTTTATATCTCAGGAATCTATTAACCGATCTCAATAAAATTTGGCACAAATAATGTACGATAGTAAGCCTAGCATTCCCTAAAATATGAGCTCTAAAGATTTAACTAGTGGTGTACAACTGGATAGGAATCACCCCCTTTTATAAAAAAAACCTACGCCACTGTATTTTTTACAAGCTTTTGTATATATATACAAAGTTTTGTAACGGATTTATATTCTAATGCACTAAATACGCAAAAAAGGTGACTTGAATTTTTCCCTAAGGTTCACCATTTTCAAGTTATTCATACAAATACAATCCCCTTGTGGCAGACACTTCATATCATAATATTACAAAAATATTTATGTTTATGCTTAAAAGTAAGTAAATTTTCGATTTACTCACCCCAAGTTGCCGAGACGTTCTTCGTGTACTTAGCCGAGGATCGTCGTCAAATGCTTTTAAAATTTCATTTCTGTGCCTTTCATTTCTTTGTCGTGATTTTTCAAATATTGTTTTAATCCAAAAAGATGAAAGCGATGAGTGTAAAGAATTTTTTTGATGTGCTTACAAATTGTACTTACTTTTAAGCATAAACATAAATATTCTTGTAATATTATGGTTAGAAGTGTCTGCCACGAGGGAATTGTATTGGTATGAATAACTTGAGAACGGTGAACTTTAGGGAAAAAATCAAGTTACCTTATTTACGTATTTTGTGCATTAGAATATAAATTCGTTACAATAGCTTGTAAAAAATATAGTAGCGTAGTTTTTTTTTTAAATAGGGTGTGATCCTGTCCAATTGTACACCACTGGTTGAATCTTTAGAGCTCATATTTTAGGGAATACAAGGCCTACTATCATACATTATCTCTACAAAATTTTATTGAAATCGGTCGATGGATTCCAGAGATATAAACAAAAAATATATTTTTTTAACAACTTCAACACCCTGTATCTCTAAAACGAGGCCATTCCAGACCTATGTTTATAAGGCAAACACCTACAATTTTAAAAAGACCTATCTGCCCTCGAAGTTTCCTGAATAATATTCGGATCACCCTGTATATCTATATAATATATGTTCAGTTCAGTTGTTCAGTAGTAACAACAAATAGATTTATCATAATAATAATTAGTCAACGTGTGAAGTGTTATTATTATACAGTGCACTAAGTATAAAACACGGAAAGCCAACAAAATGAAGAGGAAGTATTATCCGTGCCATCACATGCTATAAATCCACCACGGGGGCCAAGTTCCTCTTGTGCTCGAAAATAAAGCAAAACATCAGAAATAGATGAAACACACAGCATTTTTTATATCCGTAACACCTGCAGTAAAAAACTTTACAGAAGATGAAAAACTAGAGTTTCGCATGGGAGTGCTGACATTAATTAAACAAATTAAAGAAAAAAGATACGAGCGAGAAGTCAGACCTCCATCGATGAGCTCTTATCATCAAGCATGTGTGTTTTCGTGGAGATAACCAAATACCTTTCCACTACTTAATGCTATGCTACCAATGTTTTCGTATAGATAACTGAATATTTTCCACCAATTCTCTATTAGTATTCTATATTTAACAACATAAATCACGCTTAAAGCGTGCGGATAAAAATACAGATTTTACAGTTTTGACATTTCTAAAAACAATAAATTTTTTTCTCACTAGTCAATTTGATTATAAATTAATATTACAAATGCAAACAATCTGCGTCCTACCATTCCTCTCATTCAACTCCGACTTCAGAATACCAGTTTTGAGACTATGTATTTGAGCAACTGTAATATGAATTATAAAGTACATTATTATTTTCTAAATTTCAAGCATTATATGTTAAGTTGTTCGATTCGTTATTTAGAGCTTATAAAGTTTTTGGTTATTTGTAACAGAAAATATTAAACTTTGTTTACCTACCTCAAAGTAACTGCTACCATTTCTTTATGGGGGATACTTAATCTCATTGTTGTGTTTTTTTCCGTCTAAATTCTGATAAGCGTTCTGCCAATAAATTAAAAGTATTTGAGCTCATTCATAAGTAATTGTAAAATTTTTCTTCATGTTGAAGCAATTTTTCGAAAAGTGTATAAAAAGCACCATCTACGTATCTTGTTTGTAAAAAGGGATGAACCCAGAAACACCGATTTTTGAGTCGAGCCTTCCTTAGTTTAACTTTTCTTCTTTGATTTAAAAAATCAATGCCAGTAGTAAACTTCTGCGCCTTTCCTCCATGACACTTCACAACATGCTGGAATACTTTCGCAACACCGAATAATTATTTTAGTTCACAAAATTTTATGGTATATAACTATTGTTGTGTGTGAAAAATGATTACCATATGGCGACCATTTATCGCTCGCTATGTATGGCAATGGTATGGCTTCGTCTGAAAATGCCCTTAAGATGGTTATGTCTACTACGTCGGGGTGGCCAATGAGTCCGTAGAACGTAGATTCTGTGGGCCCGAGTATTGTTATGCCGTCGTGTGTCATATGGGGGACTTCGCATTGAAGTCCCTGATGACAATCATCTGGGGCCAGTATAGGCTTTGGTCTAGTTCTAGTCTAGTTTGTTCTCTATTTTGTTTGTAAATTGTCACAGTCGGGGATGGAAATTCGGGAGGTCTCGCCGAGTTTGGTTTCCTGGATGGGCATCACACCAAAATCTAGACGATTTTGGATATCCACTAGTTCCAACTTCTGAACGAAATTCTCAGCGAGGAGGGTTTGGTAAGCAGACGAGCCATTAGTTGAAGTTGAACAATTTTTGCATGTTCTACATCATGACTGGACACATAAGTCTTGAAGACGCATTGTTGCATCATTCAGGGCCGCTGCGCTTGGTTCGAGGGTGCCGTGTTTGTGTTCAATGGGGTGTTGTTTTATGTGCGTATCTGTTTGTTTGGTGGGTTTCGTTGTAGTGTTTTGGATTGAGTCTTTTTTGTCATGTGAGCGTAGGATGGTCCGGGGGTTGGGATGGGGGTGGATAGTAGTGGTTGTTTGTGTGTGTGTGGAGGGGGTTGAAATAAGCACTTCCAAGTTATTTTTGCTACAGCCATTCTTTTTTACAAAAATTGAATATTCAAGAATACGTATCAGATAGCCTGGTTTATTTTAAAACTTTTACCTCACTCTTTTTGTTTTAAAACTAGCCGTTTATTAACAAAAAAAATTAAATTCATATCATTCACATTACAACTCGCACGATTGCATCTAAGAAATACATATTTAAGTATTTTTTGAATGTCGAAAAATTGTGCCGCAGCGAAAAGAATATACCACCAGAGGCATCCAATTCATCCGGTTCCTTTCTCATCGGTAGAAGGAGACTTCGACAAACTGGGAGGATACAGCCTCATCGCGAGGGAAAAATAATATCCATTGTAATCTAAACACAGTATAATATGCCTGTTAAAGTTGTGTGCAAAAATTTCTAAATTGTTGCCGATCTGGTTGTACATTCTTATTGCTACGTCACAATTTTTCCGACATTTAAATATACTTGTTCATGTCAACATAGGTATCCATCATTAATAAAATTATTTGCCATAATTCTTGTCAAGTTATCATAAAAAAATTATTGAGTAGCAAATCCAAGGAGGCATTTGCAAAAGTCACAAAGATCTAATGACAGAAATTAGCTTGACAGCCGCCTACTTAAATATTTCTTATTGTTAGTTGCAATCGTGCGAGTTGTAATGCAAATGATAATGATTATTTTTAATAAACGGATAGTTTTAAAGCAGAAAGTGAGAGGTAAAAGTTTTAAAATAAACCAGGCTAAACGATACGTATTTTTGAATATTCAATTTTTGTCAAACATAAAAGTTGTAACAAAAAATAATGTAGGGGATCCTTAGTTCAACCCCCTCTAAGAAAAATTGTTGAGGAGTTGCACATGTATTAGTATAAAATGTGTGTAAAATTTTACTATTATACCTTTTTTGATTTTCAAGTTCCAGCCGCTATTCCATATTTTTTTTTTGTTGTTGGAAACTGAGAGGCTGTATCTCCTAAGCGGTGAACATTTTACCAACGTCATTTCTATGCAAAACGTGTTCTTCTTAGTTGTACATTCGTCGGTATCTACTTCATTTGAAAACACCCTGTATAAGTTGTAAATGTCAGCATCGAACACATTTTTTAAAAATTGATTACATAAAAATGTATATTAATATTTGCAATTTTTATATTTTTAAAATAGAAAATTAGGAAAAAACAAGGACATTTAAATAAAGGGAACTATACATGTCACAGTCTATCTCATATGTTGGGTGAAGCTAGGCAAGGGGAAAGCAGAGGGCTTTATTTTCATCCAACTGATGCGCGCGATTACATCTCCAATGTCGTACGTTTTGGAAGGGTCAAAATAAAATATTTTATAGTCCTAAGTCAATATATTTCAACAGCTACTCAGTATTTTTATAATATATATATATAATATTTTTATAAATTCTTGGAATCCCAATAACTGTAACCATTTCTTTCTTGTTGCACCATCCCCAAGCATCCTAAAAACATTCACATTTCACTTTTAGAATACTGAGGCAAACTTTCAGTGAGACATAAAAATATATTCCCAAAGGAGAACATCAATATGGTTGAATGAATGCAACTTTCAGTTGACTGCATCTTCGGTATTTTTATGTATAAGTGAACCACCACCATATTTTTGCTGTTGTATTTATTCAGTTTTTATGCTCGTGCATTTAGTAAAATTGTAAATATATTTTTGAAAAGGTTTTTGTCGTAGAGGAAATTGAAAATGATGAATGATTAAAATTTGTAATGTTGGGTATGAGGGATAACATTGAAATACCTATAAATATATTAAATATAAATAATGTCTGTAACTTATTTGTGGTGCAGCATTTTCCTTTGATTTTAATGGCCAAACATGGTTCATATTATTGTTTTCTTACTATCTCAGCAAAAATTTTCAAAAAATACCAAGTCAGTTTTATAAAATTTTACCGTTATTCAAACAAAAGTTACCCACAAGCACGACAATGGCCAGAGTTGCATATACATTCCAAAGTCACCTTCAAGCACGCTTACCTGTGGAAGGATAGCTGATGTGGATGTTTATAATCCAATTTTTTACAAATTCTGCACTTTCCAACCATATTCACGCCTTAAAATTTTATCCAAAATACATATATGTATAAACACTAATCACGTTTCACTTACTAAAATCACAACTATTTTCTAACAAGAGACGCCATATTCTGCCAACCACGGCAAAGCGAACGAGGAACACGCTACAAATTATTGCGTAGTTGCCAAGTCTTCAAGCATGGCAAATATGAAAAATGAAAAATAGTTTAATATGTACAGAATTTAACAATATTGTATGCATAACTTAATAATACTATCCTATAATAATAATTTTCACAATTGTGATGAAAATTGCGATAAAAATATTAAGTACATTTCCAGTATAATTATACAGCTAACAACAATGATACAATTAGACTGTTAATAGACGAGGCATCATCCAGAAATGTAAATAAATAAGTCCCCTTTATTTAAATGTCCTTGGGAAAAAACGAACAAATAAGAGAATTTTAACATTATTTATACCTAAAATTGAACTTGAAATTGAAATAAGTTACAAATACCAACACCTCTCGTAATTTATGTGATAAAAATTTTGTAATTTGACGTTAACTTATGCTTTTTAATCCAGTTGCGCATTATACGCAATTTTTGGGAAATAAAACTGATGATAAATCACGTTTTTCTAAAAACTAACAACCCCTAACAACTAACATATTCCCGATGTTAGCGTTGTGGGAGCTGTTGGTCTGATCAGCGCTGTCACCGTGTCGTTAGCGGAGGCTGTGTCACAGCGTCACAGCATAGTAAACATTTTCTGTGGCTGTGTCCTATATTATTTGCGCAAGGGGTATTGTGTATTTTACTAATTACTTACAGTATGGAGCAGCGAAGACAGATTTATCAAATATTTTGATTAGTTTGACCGCTTTAAAGTCGCCTTAGACGGTTGCACCGATATCATAATATATGCAATTTGAAACCCTCCCGTAAACATTTCTTGAAAGTTTGAAAACATTAATAAATTAAATAATACATATTAAAATAATATTGAAAAAGCATGGCAAATTGGCTATCATGCAGAAGAATGTTTGCACCACATTTTATTTGGAAAAAAAATAGTTAAAATGTAAATCAATAAAAATTGATTTCTTATATACATGACCTCTCTTTTGTTTCAGTGCCCGGAGGATTTTAAATAACTTCAAAACTCACAACGAGTTCCAGGTGAAGCAGTACAATGCAATAAAACATTCTTCCGTCTTGCGTGCCTTTATTTCGTAAGTTTATTAATTTAATTAAGGAAATCTTTTATTTTTAACATTATTTCGATACCTCGCAGTTATAAAATATTTGTCATATATTTTTGAGACCAGAACACTAATTTGTAAAATTTACGTATTCACGTAACACAATAATTTTTTTTAAAATAACTAAAATACGTAAATATATCAATATCACAGGGAAATTAATCTTCAAATTTGGCCCAATATGTGTGCGGCACAAGACTGACATCGAGAAAAAACTTGAAATAAGATTTATTTTTTGTAATTTTAATATTATCTCAACTGATGGAAGAAGTGACTGCGAAAATATTTACTCTCACAAATAACACATTTGATGGCAACTAACAAAATTTACCACATCACCACAACGTAATTAAAGAATTTAGAAAATATTTTTTTAAATAGAATTAAAATTTACTCTTGACGTAACTCCATTGATCATTATGAAAAGGAATTAATAGGTTTTTAATTATATAAAATATTTTGACCAAAGTATAAAAAAAACAATATAAGTAGAGTATGTTGGAGAGTTCTAATCCACCCCCCCAACCCATTTTACCCCCCACCACTTTTTTTGGCCCAGCCAATCAGAAGACGGAGAGTTCTAATCCGCCCCTCCCACTACTTTCCTCCCACCACTTGGCCCCGCCTCTTTTTGGCCCAGCCTATAAGAAGACGGAGAGTTCTAATCCGCCCCTCCCACTACTTTCCTCCCACCAATTGGCCCCGCCTCTTTTTAACCCAGCCTATAAGAAGACGGAGAGTTCTAATCC
>NW_019417867.1:27633-34202 GCF_000390285.2 Anoplophora glabripennis
CACTAAGTGTCCACTAAGAGTCTACTAGTTATCAAGCAAATATCCAGTAGTAATCCAGTAATGGAGTTATCCAGCAATTAAGCAACTATATAGCTAGTGGCAAGTTATCTCGCTAGCTACCTGAATCCAGCATCTGAAGCAGATTTGGTTTTGGACTGGGAGCTGTAAGATATATTGGGCACATAAATCTTGAACCTAATACCTTCTGTAACCCATTGTAAGTTTTTTTATATCTTTCACCCATGTGTAAAAATGGTCGAACCACTCTACTAAGGGGGAGTGAATGGAACAGAGCTGTCCATCCTGTAGAACCCTAGTGGCGCCTTATAAATAAACTTATTTTTTGGTCTCTGTGAACTTAATTTATTTCTTTCCTGCGACAACCTGATACTAAGCCCATTCGGTGTCATCTAGCTCGTAACCCACGACCAGCCGAGGCAACCTAAACTTCTTTGGCCCGTGCGAACAAGAAGAGGCTATAAGAAGATGGCGCGACAACTTATGGGGCCCGAAAGCTTTTAATCAAGTTTGCCGAAGGAAGGAAAATTTGAAAAGAACATCAATGTGTTAATTTTAAGACTTACATGTAGTATAGACAATTGTAGTTTAAGTAACTTTGATATTTGTGTTCAGGTTGGTGCAAGTTTGCTTACTTGAATTTTACTTCAGATTATTTCCTTTGATTAAGGAAAAGTAGTTTTATGTGGGGTAAATTTGGCATTAATTACTTTGAAAACGTTAAATTTTTAGTGAAATTTTAGAGTATTGAAAATTTACTACCGTCGTTATTTTTGCATTGAGATTTTGAAATTAGTACATAATCTTAAAAATCATGGAGGGAGATTTGAACGCATATTATTTAACCGAGGATGAAATTAATTCTAAAATGAGCTTAAGAGATGCTCTCAGCACTCGTAGCACTTTAAATTCTAAACGTATAGTGTTAACAAGGTTATTAGAGTTGGAAAAATCAGAGGGTAAAGATATATCTAAATTAAGGTCAAATTCGTTCGATGCTGAAGTCGAAAAAAATATAATCGAGAAAACAGTAGTAGAATTAGAAGCTCTAGTCAATGATTTTTCTGGTTCAATACACGATGTTAGGTATAAAACTATACATAGTAGGCTTTGTTCTCTAATAAATAGAGTTAAAAGATTTAGAGTCCCGAGAGATCCGGAACCTACGAGAGTTCAGTATAATGAATTTAAAAATGAATATTATGCTCGGTGCGTAGAACTAGATGCAATTCTCAGTTCGAAAGTGTCTAGTAGTAGTCAAAATTTTGCGAATGTCCGAATTTCAAATGTCCCAATACCAGTATTTAATTGGAATATTTTTTTCGATGGAAAAAATGTCTCGTTGTTGTCATTTCTAGAACAAGTAGAAGAGCTTTCAACAGCTCGAAATGTCAGTAAAATAGAATTATTTAATTCCGCAGGAGACTTATTTCGAGGTGACGTAAAAGTATGGTATAATTCTAGAAAAACTGAATTTAAATCCTGGTGTGATATAGTTGATCAGTTAAAAGAAAACTTTTTAGTACCGGACTATGACGATGAACTTTTTGAACAGATTAAGAAACGATATCAGGGAAAAAACGAAAGCGTTGTAATTTTTGTAGCTAATATGGAATGCTTATTTTCTCGTTTAAGTAATCACAAATCAGGAGAAGAAAAATTAAAGATCATAAAAGAACGTCTTTTGGCAAAATATGTAGATTATATCATTTTACATGGAAAAGACATTAAAACAACATCTCAATTAGTTGAATATTGCAAACAGGTTGATGAAACCGATAGAATTATAAGTAAATATGTATCTCCAAACAAGATAAATTTTTTAGAACGTGATTTAGCTTATCTAGGCGAAAGTTCTTCTAGTAGCAGAACTTCAGATGAGAATATTGAAAAGCGTAACAGATATAGTAGTAAAAATGCTAAAATTCAGGTTTCCAAAGTAACATGTTGGAACTGTGATAAACCAAATCATACGTATTTACACTGTACGGAGAAAAGAAATATATTTTGTCATTCTTGTGGTTCGAAAGGCTTTTAGAAAAGTAACTGTTCAAATTGTAGAAAAAACTAGTTAAAGAGGTAAAAAATATTGACCGATTTTTACCTACGAATAACAAAGGTCAACGTCATAGTTTTAGTGATAGTAAAAATTCAAAATCTTATTCTCGTGTTTTTGTAAATAATAATTCAAGACGTAGTAAAATTAGTTTAAGATCTAGTTTTCAAACATTTAGTTGTTCGCCCAAAACAGATCTAAGTGATTGGAAAAAATGGTTAGACGCAGTTAAAAAATTTTTGGTAGGTAATGATAGTGAAAATTCATTACCATTATTTGTAAATAAACCCTTAGATAATCGTCCATATATATCGATTTGTTTGTTTGGTGAAACAATAACTTGTTTATTAGATAGTGGGGCAAATTCGTCTATAATTGGTAAATTTAGGATTGAAACGTTAAATATATTTAGGGTCAAAATAACAAAAAGCAAAAAGAACTTTGTAACAGTAGCGGACGGATCTAAACAAAAAATAACAGGCGAAGCACAGATTCCGATCAATATTGAGTGCCAATGTAAATTTTTAAAAGTTAGCATAGTTCCATCATTACAGCATTCTTTTATTTTAGGGGCTGATTTTTGTCAATTGTTTGAACTAGTAGTAGATTTTAAAAATAATTCCTGGGATATATACAGTAATTTGTGTAGTAATACATTAAATGTAATGTCAGTGGAAACATTAAATGAAAATGTGGATAACAATAAACCAAAGTTCACTGAGAGTCAGTCAAAAGAGATTCAAAAATTAATAAACTTGTTTAAATCATTGTCATCAGATAAAAAACTAGGTAGAACACACAAATTAACGGCAACCATAGGTACCGGAGATGCCGTCCCCATTAAAAGTCGACAATATCGTTTATCTCCGTATATGCTCAAACATTTACAGGAAAATTTAGACAAAATACTTTCCCTAAAAGTAGTGGAACGTTCTTATAGTAGTTGGAATTCACCGGTTATTCTTGTTAAGAAGCCAGATAACACCTATCGTTTTTGTATAGACGCTACGAAGTTAAATTCGGTAACTAAAAAAGATTCATTTCCATTACCTAGAGTAGATGACATCTTAAATATGCTTAGGGATGCTAAATACATCGCATCTGTAGACCTTAAACATGCATTTTGGCAGCTGCCTCTCGATGGGTCAAGTAAGGAAAAAACTGCATTTTCTGTACCGGGAAGAGGTCTATATCATTTTACAGTCCTTCCTCTTGGATTGACAAATAGTGCACAGATGCAGCAGAGACTGATGGATACTATTTTTGGACCTGAGTGAACACCTAAAGTTTTCGTGTATTTAGACGATATAATTATTACGTCAAGTAGCTTCACGGAACATATCGATATATTAACGGAAGTTTATAAGCGATTATTAGATGCTAATTTAACAGTAAATTTTGAGAAATGTAAATTTTTTAGGAACTCATTAAAGTATCTAGGATATTTAGTTGATGGTAACGGTTTAAAAACAGATCCAGAAAAGGTACAAGCGATGGTAAATTACCCTAGACCGAGGAACACTACGGAAATTAAAAGATTTGTAGGTATGATATCGTGGTATAGACGATTTTTACCGGGATGTAGTACTTTATTAGCGCCTATTAATGATTTATTAAAAGGTAAAAAGAAAGGTCAATCAATTCGTTGGAACGAACAAGCGGAACGAGCTTTTTGTGAGATAAAATCTATTTTAGTGTCTAAACCCGTGCTGGCGTCAGCTGATTTTTCAAAACCTTTTCTAATACAAACGGATGCGAGTCAAGTCGGACTAACAGCGGTACTAATCCAAAAACAAGACGGTGTAGAAAGAATTATTTCTTACGCTAGTAGAAGTTTAACTAAATCTGAACGTAACTATTCCGCGCACGATTTGGAATTAGCAGCCGTATTGTTTGGCATAGAGAAATTCAGAGGTTTTGTTGAGGGCACTCATTTTACTGTAATCACAGATCATGCAAATTTAAAATGGTTAAAAAATCTCGCTAACCCCTCAGGTAGATTAGCTAGATGGTTAGTCAAGTTAAGACAATTTGATTTTGACATAGTTCATGTAAAGGGTAAGCAGAATGTAGTTCCAGATGCACTGTCGCGTTCGTTTCCCACTCCAAGTGAAGAAGCCTCACAGTCGTCACCTGGAGAGCTAGATGTAGACTTAGAAGGTCAATTTTTAGAATATCCAGACCATGTTAATGTACTCGGAATCCATTTAGACGATCTTGATCCGTGGTACCTAAAAATGAGAGATAATATAAATAATTTTCCTGATAAATATTCTAGTTGGTTCGTTAAGGATGGTTACATTTATAAGTATACCGGGTCGCGCTTACCATTAAAAACAAACATATCTGAATGGAAGTTAGTTGTTCCAAAAAACCAAAGAATTGAGATAATTGCAAAAAATCATAATCCAAGTACTTCAGCACATTTTGGGGTTTATAAAACGTGGAAGAAAATTGCGGAAGATCATTATTGGCCTCAACTTAGACAGCAGGTTTTGCAATATATTAGAAATTGTAAAGTTTGTGGGGAGCAAAAAATGCCAAACACTTCACCTTTTGGTTTAATGGGAAATCAAAAAAGGGTTTCTTATCCTTTTCAGTTAGTCAGTGTAGACGTTTTAGGTCCATTACCGCGTTCTACGCGTGGTTTTAGTTTTTTAGTCGTAGCTAATGACTTCTTTACCAAATACACTGTCATGAAACCTCTTAGACAGGCGACAGCCCAAGCGATAACTTAATTTTTAGAAAATGAGGTATTTTTAGTTTATGGTGTACCTCAGATCTTAGTATTAGATAACGCTCCAGCCCATACTGGTAAAGTATTTAAGTCATTCACAGAGAAATATGAAATTCAAAAGCTTTGGTTTAATTGCGCATATCAAAGTAAAATAATATAAAAAGGTACATAAATACTTTCATTTGGTTAAAATTTTGATGTATTGGTGATTTTTGGAAAAGTTATTTTTGGATCACTCTGTATTTGTGAGATATTTTGGTATTATGTGAGCATCGCGAAAGTTCACATGTGTGAGAATTTGAAAAAACTGCCTAAAGTTTTTTTGAAATGAAAAAGCTACCGTTAAATCATTCCTAGATTTTTGGTAGATGGGGAAAAATTTTGTACAGATAGTTGTAAAGTTATAGTTAGTTTTGGGCCAAAACTAAAGCAAAACACTAGCAAAATGCTAGCGAAACACTAGTGAGATTTAAGTTAGATTAAGAAATAAGTGAGATTTAGATATCACATAAGTGGTAGTAAAAGGAAATTTTGGTATATGTACAGGCAACACTCTGTATATAGTACTATTAAGATAAGTTGTATATAGTAGAGATAATTATTATGCATTAAGGCTTGGTTTTGCCGGTAATACACCAAAAAATTTTCAAGTTAGTTAGTTGTAAGGTTTTTGACTTGATACGATTATGTCCTACTGCGTAGGTTGAGCTGAGAGGCTTACGTCTTGCAGGGATGGTTCGGCCGCGGACTGGTTACCTTTAATGGTGAGATTGGATCCGAGGGGTGTTTCATGGGGGGTGAGTTTTGCCAGTTGTTAAAGTCGAGGCTTTGCAACGCTATGGTGGAACTCACTACTGTGTGCATTTTGACGGTTTAGTTATCGGCCTGCGGGACGAATCATCGTGTTGGACATAAGAGTACCCTCATAGCGGAATTTTTGTTTTTTGGTTAACCCAAATTTTAGCGGATCACCGGCTATATATGGTGTTGGGGTGTCATCCTACATCTCGAGAGATGATCTTATCACTCTCAACTTCTTAAAAGGATTTTCATCTTTAACTTCTTCTATTTCTTCGCGATACGTTTGTGTAGGGGGCAGCGGCTTTCGATCTGCTGTTGATTCTCTTCGTCGTGGCTATCTGTTTAGTAGCCAGGGTCACTCACGAGACTTTCCTAGCGCCTAGGAAATGCGCAAATTGATCCTGTGAGCGGACGTACAACAACTAAGTTTACCACATGGCGAGAGTTCGGTAGTTGGTTTGGGGTAGCAGCCGTCTGTACAATCGGATCCATTCATCTTTTTCTTTTTTCCATAAGTTTAAGTTAGGTTAAGTATTGCAGTCCTTTTGTTTATGAGTTAGTACCGTTCGACATAAACAATTGGATAATTTGGAAAATTTCATCCTAGAAATAAAAAAATTTTAGTCATTTGTTAAATTGCAATTTTTAAAAATAAAATTTAGTATACTTATATTGCGGCAAATATTTCTTCATACTTTGGTAAATCATTATTAGCTTATTTGTTTACTTACCATCCATAGTTATTAACAGGTCAATTAAAAAATAATAACCTGTGGGCAATTATTTTTATCCTTTGGTGGAGGGCAGTATAACATACACGCTTGTTTGTTATATCATAATTGTTTATATTCGTGTCTACTTGCAAAAAATCATACGATAAAGCTTGCACCAGTCTAAAAGTTAAGAGAATGAAGATATGATAAATTTGTTGTATAACCAACCTGTTGATAAAACTTC
>NW_019417868.1:0-5525 GCF_000390285.2 Anoplophora glabripennis
GGATTATAAATGACAGATCGACGACTGACCACGACATCCGAGACTGCGACCATATGCGCAACTTCCTTTCCGCAGATTTGGTGTCAAATTTTACATTATTTAGAACGCGTTCTAAAAAATTTTGTATACAGATTTTATCATATCAAATTTTATTCCAAATACCGTATGACACGTTGCTAAATTTTATATAACATTTTCATTATGAAATTTATTATCAAATTTATTATCGTGTCATACAGCCTTAACGTCATTGTTTTGTTAACATAAAATCAATCAACAACTTTTTACTTTTTATCAAACAAAAAGCAATAATTAAAGGCAATGAAGTACTATTGTCATGGTAAGAATGTTGGAGATACCTACTAACTAACAATTTTAATTTTATGTACGTTGTGTTTGCAGATGTTACCAGTAAATATTTTGATTCATCGTCAAAGGAGAAGACTACATCTAAGAAATTTTAATTTGGAGAGAATTCATTTGAGGACATTTTTTAATCCACTTGAGTTAGATGATATTGAATTTAGAAGGCGGTTCCGATTGTCTAAGCAACAGGTTAACGTTTTAATTGATTACTTGATACCACATATGAACTACACTCTGAGAATTAATTCTTTATCGCCGAACACAAGGATATTTGTTGCCTTATCGTTTTATGCCACTGGGAGCTACCAAAGATTAATAGGCCAAAGCCATAATATTTCAGTTAACCAACAGTCCGTTTCAAAATGTGTAAGAGAGGTATCCCTTTTAATAACGAGGCACATGATATATATATATACAGGGTGTCTCACACTTAAATAGCAGGACTTCAGGAATCAGTAGAAGACCTCATTTTGAGTCCAAAAGTTCCTATATATATGGGTCCTAAAACGCTTAGTTTCTGAGATACAGGGCGTTCAATTTTATTTTTGTTTTATTTATTTATTTTTTAACTAAATAACCGCTGACAAAAAAAATCATCATGTTGCGGCGAAAGACTTAGTATTTGANCTTCCAAACAATTTTTCATCGGTAAGGCCAGGGAAAAAGACAGGTGATCCTACAGTTGCAAATATCAGGGCTATTCTTTACGAAAATGGTAAAGTCTCTTACAAACTTAGACATAGCGATGAATGGACTCTCCTACCCCAACGTAGACCTAGTCACAATACCAATCCTCCAAAGAAATTGTACAAGGAACAGCTGAAAATTGAAAAGTCAAAGTACGATGCATTGCAGTCTTTAAAAGATTCAATGCATAATAGTCCAATTAACTAAGCCTTTAAATCGAAATTTTGTCAACTTGGCTGAATTTTTGATATGAGTTAGTTTAAGGTATATTATAACAAAAAGTGAGAGTAATTTTTTGTTCAACCCCCGGCCAAGGGTGGAAAAAGATAAAACAAAGGGCTTTTTCAAGATAACTCAAAAAGGGTAAGAGCTAGAAAAAAAAGTTTTTCATGAAAGTTGTAAAGCAGACAATTCTACATAAAAATGGTCTCTTAGCTTTTTCTTGTACTATTAAAATTAACAGAGTTAGGGAGGCTAGAAGTTAAGGGAAGATTTCAGAAATTTAATTTTGTTAAATCATTAAAATTAACGATTAAAAATTTGATTTTTTGTTATAACTTTCTTATTAAAAATTAAAAAATATATCTATTTCTCTGAAAAGAAAAGTTACATATTTTAGAGCAGATTGAAAAAAAAAATTACAAAATTCAATCATTTTTCTGTTTGTTATGATTTTTTTTAAATTTCTGAAATCTTCCCTTAACTTCTAGCCTCCCTAACTCTGTTAATTGTAATAGTACAAGAAAAAGTTAAGAGGCCATTTTTATGTAGAATTGTCTGCTTTACAACTTTCATGAAAACTTTTTTTTCTAGCTCTTACCCTTTTTGAGTTATCTTTAAAAACCCCTTTGTTTTATCTTTTTCCACCCTTGGCCGGGGGTTGAACAAAAAATTACTCTCACTTATTGTTATAATATACCTTAAACTAACTCATATCAAAAATTCAGCCAAGTTGGCAAAATTTCGATTTAAAGGCTTAGTTAATTGGACTAATAAGGACCATCATCTTTTCTATGATAATCTGAAAAAAAGTAAATTCTACTAATATCGACGTGAAATAAATAATAACAATTACTTTTTATTTTGTTTTTCAATTTTAATGTTATGTTTGACGATAATTGTCGATTCTGTTATTTATAAACTTTACTGAATTTCTTGATTTATTTAAATAAAATGATAAATGATTTTATTGTACTGCTTTCTTAGGCTTCTTTAGTTTACGAAAACAGCTATGTGCATGTAAAACAACCAAAATCCGCTATGTGTTTAACAAATAATAAAATAATTTCTATACAAAATATCCGATTTTTAAATAGAATAATGCTTCTAAAAAATCTGTCAATAATTTTTGTTTACTGATTCCTTATTTGTATATTAAAAATGAAAAATAATTTGGTAATAACGTTATTTGTGTCTACTTAAAAATTTTCCAAAGTGCACATAGCGGATTTTAGAGGCGCAGCGACGAAATATTAAAGGTTATATTTATGGATTATAAATGACAGATCGACGACTGACCACGACATCCGAGACTGCGACCATATGCGCAACTTCCTTTCCGCAGATTTGGTGTCAAATTTTACATTATTTAGAACGCGTTCTAAAAAATTTTGTATACAGATTTTATCATATCAAATTTTATTCCAAATACCGTATGACACGTTGCTAAATTTTATATAACATTTTCATTATGAAATTTATTATCAAATTTATTATCGTGTCATACAGCCTTAACGTCATTGTTTTGTTAACATAAAATCAATCAACAACTTTTTACTTTTTATCAAACAAAAAGCAATAATATTAGGCAATGAAGTACTATTGTCATGGTAAGAATGTTGGAGATACCTACTAACTAACAATTTTAATTTTATGTACGTTGTGTTTGCAGATGTTACCAGTAAATATTTTGATTCATCGTCAAAGGAGAAGACTACATCTAAGAAATTTTAATTTGGAGAGAATTCATTTGAGGACATTTTTTAATCCACTTGAGTTAGATGATATTGAATTTAGAAGGCGGTTCCGATTGTCTAAGCAACAGGTTAACGTTTTAATTGATCACTTGATACCACATATGAACTACACTCTGAGAATTAATTCTTTATCGCCGAACACAAGGATATTTGTTGCCTTATCGTTTTATGCCACTGGGAGCTACCAAAGATTAATAGGCCAAAGCCATAATATTTCAGTTAACCAACAGTCCGTTTCAAAATGTGTAAGAGAGGTATCCCTTTTAATAACGAGGCACATGATACCTGTATATATATATATATATTAGATTTCCTTGAACAATGAAGAAAGATTAAATATTAGTAATGAGTTCTAGCAAAGATTTGATTTTCCTGGTACAATTGGGGCCATAGATTGTATGCATATTAGGATATTGACACCATCATTTGAAGAGCATGCTTTTATGAATAGGAAAGGTTTTCATTCCCTAAATGTACAAATTGTAAGTAAATCAAGGGATAAATAATATCTACACAGTTCGGCAATATAATACATATTAGCCAATTTCTAAACAAGGACACAAGCTATTAGACCTAATGAGAATAAAATAAGTATAATTACCCATAACATTTGAGGCAAAATTTACTTTAAAAAAGTTTTTTCTATATTCCAATTCGAAACTTCAGTACCTACTTGAGATACAAGAGGTCAAGCCTAGCATTTTTTTAATGAATTGCCAGGGTCTTGAATAAACTTGAGTTTAATAACCTGTTAAGAACAAGGAAGCTTCTTTTAACTGGCGAATGGCTATCGGCATAATAGAACAGTGTGTTATGGGAATGGAGGTTTTGATCGGACAAAATTTCACTGAGATGTTTGATGTGTCT
This sequence comes from Anoplophora glabripennis, assembly GCF_000390285.2. Lineage (NCBI taxonomy): Eukaryota > Metazoa > Arthropoda > Insecta > Coleoptera > Cerambycidae > Anoplophora > Anoplophora glabripennis. Next base: position 3,897 of record NW_019417868.1, read on the forward strand.
TATTCAAAAAGGGGTAACCTACTAGTTTTCGGGGAGAACACATGTAATCCTGTTGTAAATTCCATTAGTAATACTGTTGTTAATGTGGGAATTGATCAACCTGACATAATAAAGACCCTCTTAGATATGTTAAATGAATTTCCGGAATGTATAGCCCAGAATTTGTCCGAGATTGGGGTTACACCTTCAACTCAAATGAAAATCACATTAACTTCTGACAAGCCTATTGCCTTTAGACCGCGTCAGTTCTCAGATCAGGAACGTGAGCAGATTAGAGAAATTGTGGATGATTTATTAAAAAACGGCATTATTAGAAAATCTCAATCACCTTACGCGAGTAATGTTTTATTGGTTAATAAGAAAAATGGCGAAAAGTGACTTTGTGTCGATTATAGAGCAATAAATAAAGTAACGACACCAGATAAGTATCCTCTTCCCCTTATAGAAGAACAATTAAGACGGTTGTCTGGATTTCAGTATTTTACAAGCTTGGATTTATTTTCAGGTTATTACCACATACCCCTGGCCCCTGAATTCATACCCGTGACTGCATTTGCTACCCAAGATGGTCATTATGAATTTTTAAGAGTCCCTTTCGGCCTTATGAATGCACCCTTAGTATTTCAACGCATGCTCGATGCCGCTTCAGGTCAGTTGAGATTTAATAAAGTATTAATTCCAAGTACTACCATAGAGCAATCTTTGAATATTTTACGAGAAGTATTAAATATTTTTAAAGCTAACGGGTTGACTTTAAATTTAAAAAAATGCTTTTTCTTGAAAACAACAATTCAATATCTAGTTTATGAAATTACTAATTCTAGTATCAAACCGAGCCCATTAAAAATCGCAGCCGTCGCCCAGTTTCCAGTACCAACAAATATTCATCAAGTACGACAGTACTTGGGCCTAACTGGATATTTTCGGAAGTTTATTGCAAATTATGCCACAAAATCTAGACCACTCTGTGGTTTATTGACAAAAGATGCTAGATGGGACTGGGGTAGTGAACAGCAACATGCTTTTGAAACTCTAAAGCAGTCATTGACATCTGTACCAGTTCTCGCCTTGATTGATCCAGGAAAAAAAATCAAATTATACACTGATGCTAGTACATGGGGTTTGGCGGGAATTTTGGTCTATGACAAGTCTGAAAGAGTGATTGCTTACTTTAGTAGGCAGACAACTAAGGATGAACAAAAATTACATTCCTTTGTCTTGGAAACTCTAGCTATAGTGGCATCTGTTAAGCGATTTCGACAATCAGGCCGAGTATGTATCCCATTTACGTTAAAATGTTATGTTAGAAATAACATTTGTAAATAACATGCCGTAATAACATAAGTATCCGTCAAACAGACATGTTATTTAATTGTAATGAAATGAAACGGAACACGGCCGCTATTTTATGTTGTACGTACCCGTTATTTACGAGTTTGCGCTCTACGTTGTAGGTATTTGTTTCATGTTTCATAACAACAGACTACGACTACCGGCAAAACGAAACCATCACAATTAAAACTTATTAATGCTTTATGACAACAGTTTGCTACTAAAGTTAATTTATTGAGCATGAATTTGGGGAAAAACCACACAAAACAAAAAAAAATTAAAAGACGTATTTTTTTT
>NW_019417868.1:10528-33937 GCF_000390285.2 Anoplophora glabripennis
TTCTTATAAGTGATAATTGTCTACTTACACTATTAATGGCTCCGAAAAGGACAAAGTTGACAAAATTACATTTCAAACGAGTAAAATTACACTAATGTTTGTGTAAGTCTAGCGAAATTGTTCGAATTGCCCACCCTGTACCATTTGGCATTGTCCTAAGCGTGTGTAAACGCCGTCTACACTTCGTTCAAGCATTCCCGGGTCGATTTGATTTATTTCAAAACGAATACGGTTTTTAAGTTCTTCCAAATCACCTGGTCTGTTTGTGTATACACGCGATTTCAAATAGCCCCACAAAAAAAGTCTAGAGGTGTTAAATCAGGCGAACGCGGAGGCCACTCGATTGTTCCGCGTTGCTTGAGCGAAGTGTAGACGGCGTTTACACACGCTTAGGACAATGCCAAATGGTACAGGGTGGGCAATTGGAACAATTTCGCTAGACATACACAAACATTAGTGTAATTTTACTCCTTTGAAATGTAATTTTGTCAACTTTGTTCTTTTCGGAGCCATTAATAGTGTAAGTAGACAATTATCACTTATAAGAGCTTAAGGTGCATTTTTCTAAAAAAATTGTTTTGTAAGACATCGAAATTTTCACACCGTTGTTTAGATAATTATCACTGTCATCAATTTCGAACGAAAAAAATATGGGTTGTCATTTAAAAAAATATTGTCATCGTTGCCGTAAGTGGATTATCGAAAAAAAATTTTTTCCATATAACAAGGTGACCTGGACCAAATAAAAAACGACGGGTCTCACCGTTTTTCGAAAAAAAATTGTTTAACGAAAATATGAATTTTATGCAGAACTTTTTTACCACGCTGTATACATATACGTATATACTACCTAAGTTACTTAAATTTTACAACTTACCTTCGATGTGCGTTTATAAAACCGGCAAGTAAATGGAAATTTAACAAGCCGTTCATTTTCATTAGACAAATAACACCTACGTTAAACTATAGCAACACCAAATTCCTTGCCTTTAAGAAACTCTGTTATAATTTAAGATAACATGTTACAAACTATTTTATGTTGTACTTATCCGTTATTTATGAGTTTGCATTTGTTTTATGTTTCATAAACTAAAAGACATCTGTCAGTTATATGTGTTTTTGTCTAATACTGACTCTTGTTTATAATAATTTTGCATAATTATTATTAAAAATGTCGACACAAAAGCGTCTTCAAAAAACAACAAAATTGCAATACGAGTATTTGCTAAAAATGGTCTTAATTCCTCAATAACATGCATGTTATATCTTAACAGGTACCGTTAACAACCCTGAAATCACATAACTGTTATTATGATAAAATGGGATACATACTCGGCCTGAATATCTGTTGGGGCGCCCTTTCACAATTATCACTGACTGCCTTTTACAACATTTACCGCAGGTATAAAAAGTGAAATTTACGCACAGTTGACTTGCAGATGTGTTTTAATAGGAAATCCCACGTTCGGTAAATTTAATTGTACCTACTTAGTAGATTGTATAGTTTAGTTTAAAAATACATTCATTTTGCTGTAATCTTTCGAGAAGTTCAGTACTGAAAAATATCAATGATGTCAGTTCCAACTCCAATAAAGAAAAAAACTTCTACAGAGCAGCTGAAGTACATGGTAAATTTCATTACGCTGCACAAAATTTTATTTCATGGTAAAACTAAGCCCTCTGAAGCTAATATTATTGAAAAGTTGTGGGATGAATTAACAATTAACTGCATTAAGGTAAATGCACCAGTTATTGACAGTGCTCCAGTAATTGACACCTAAAGGTAAATGTTTACCAAATAAGCTAACTCCACGTTTCAGAGCAATTTTCAATACAAAAACTTATTAAATATGATATTTGGCAACACTGTACCAGCTATGGAAGAAATCAGCTGATAACTGCCAATCGTTTAAAAATATGAAAAGTTTGGTTACCAGTTGGACGTGAAATATTAAGAGATTTGTTGAGGTAATTAAATCAAATAATATTTTTTATTCCATGAAGTATTTATGTTTAATTTATTCCGTGTGTTTTAGGGTACATTTTAAGTATGATTAATAGGTTTTACCTACGATCACTACTGTAAATACTTAAAAACACACCGTCCGCGATCAATGTAAGATTCCTATTACGTACGGTAAAAAAATCGCAGTTTTCCTAGCAACCGCCTAGCAACGGCCAATGCAATACTGTTTGTATTGACCGTTGCTAGGGAAACTGTACGATTTTTTTACCAAGCTGTGCGCTTTTTTTACCGTACGACATAATAGGAATCTTGCATTGATCGCAGACGATGTGTTTTTAAGTATTTAAAGTAGTGGTCGTAGGTAATGTATAGTACGTAATACGTGGTGTAATGCAATTACGCACTCATAGAATTACGCACTCGCCGCTACGCGGCGTCGTGCGTAACTTTTCCATTCGTGCGTAAAATGCTTTTTACAACACTTATTACGTAATATACTATTTTAATGCGATTTTATGAGTAAAACACATGATCTGAAGTTGGCGTGGGTGTCAATGACTGGATCAAGTGATTATTACCATGTACCAATTATTGACACAGGGTGTCTGGAATGACTGGAACTTTTAACAAATTTAATACGACCATAACAAAACATTGCAAAATAATACAAAGAAAGCTTATATCTTAATAAGAGTTATAAAAAATCAATGGCTCCAGTTATTGACATGAGTGTCAATTATTGGTACATAAGGTGTCAATTACTGGAAATGTACAGAGTGGCCCAAAAGTCGAGCAACGCCAACGCGCAATCCGCATGGGCCGTTTCCTCCCTAATACAAGGTTCATAGCTGTTCTATCGGCAGTTTAACGGTTGTCTGTGTGCAAAGCGATATTGTGGCTATACGAATGTGTAACTATGGCAACGGGATCACGTTATCGGTTTACGGTCGCGCAACGTGTGTTTTTAGTGACTTCATACTATCGTTATCATGCCGAGTATCGAAACATTCTTTCCGATTTCGCCGAAAAATTTCCTGTTTCTCAAGTTCCGAGGCGTGAAACTGTGTATCGCTTGATAAAAAGATTCGAAGAAAGTGGCAGTGTGAATGATTCCAAGCGTTCGGGCCGGCCACGGAGCGTGCGAACTGAAGAAAACTTACACACCGTTGCTCAGAGTNTTTTGTCCATTTCTACCTAAAAAAATGCATAAAGGCTGTGTAAAAAGTGGTGTATAGACAGTAATAGGGTTATAGAAAAGACAGGCATGCAGAAATTTAATCCATACATTAAAATATAAGTGTAATTTGGTAAAATGTGTCACATTGCATTATGAACTACAACATAACCTAGCAAGGTGAAAGTGGTATCAAAATATTCCGGAAAGGAAATAGAATTCAAATATAAACAGTACATGCAGTCAAATTTTAAGTAAAAGCTAGAATTTCTAAAATAAAATTTTCCAAAATTACAATTTATTGTTGCCATAGCAATATTCGTTTGCTTTTGTTTTGCTATTTAATCTCTGCGTGGGATTGAGTAGTCCAGTTCATTTTTGGCAGCGAGAGAACACACATCGATAGTAGTGCTCCTAAAAACAAATGAAAAATGTTTATAACAACGAATTAACAAAATATTCAAGTACTTACGTAGTTAACTGGAAGTGAAACGTCAAAGGCGATGGTGCTGTCATAACTTCGAAAGTGACATTTCTCGAACGTACATAAACCCGAATACAACTAAAATTAGAAATCAACAAAGTTCCGAAGTAGTTCAACAACAAATTGATTCTTAATATAAGTGATAAATAATAAAGGGTAATTAAAAGCAGTGCAATTAAAAATAAGTGTAGTGAGTGAAAAACGCCGATTCCAGAAGATACGCCGACAATTGTTAGGAGTACGAAATAGGGATGCAAACATCGATATATCGTTCATAAACATCGATGTTTTAACATCGATATCGAAACCTAAAACATCGATGTAACATCGTTCTTCATGAACGATGTCAGCTACACACACAAACATATATCTCTCTTAGTCACAAGCGTAGATTTTTCTATTTAGTGTCTCGTTCGCTCTGCAATACAAACGCGCGCAAAACGAAGCAGTTGTTTCGCTCGTTTTGTTTCGCTCGCCCACATTGACTTGACGGCCGTTGTTTTGTTTGTTGTTTGACGTTCACCATATCATAGAAGTCACAATCAATTAAGCAAATTAAGTGAAGTTATTGTTAACTGTGATAGATAACTCAACTGTGTTTTGCTAAAGTAAGTATCTATTATTTCAATAACATAATGATACTCTATTTCATTGGTTTAGTTTAAATAGTGAGCTTAAAAAGGTAAACGTTTATTAATAGGTTATGTGTCTGAGTTAGTTGTTGTTGCTTTGACTTATTGTATTATGTAGTTTCAAGATATATCTATTAATATTACTTAAAGTAGGTACATGTCTCTCGATTTCCAGTTGTTGTGTCTAATAAGACATTATTTTTACGATAATTTGGTTACGAAAATAGTGATGGGATGTGTATATCGATTAATGTTATTCTGATATTCGATCATTTGTACTTTACTAATTTATACTTAAATTTTTTTAATCTCCAATTTTTCTATAGATACTTTTATTTATTACCCTTTATTATAATGTGAAAATTTTTCATATCCAAGTGTGAAATAGCAAAAGTACTAACTAATTAAACATATTTGACAAGTACCTATGACTTACTGATATTACTCGAAAATTTAAACTTAAAAATAACACAATAAATTAATATTAATTAAACAACTAAAACATAAGAATAAAATTATAAGTGTATTTTATAAGATTTTAACATGTAATATATTTTGTTAACGAATTGTTAAAATTAATTTTATTAAAAATATTTGTGAAGAATAATTGTTTAAGTATTACTAATTAATTCTCAATATTGATTTTCTTTACAGATAAAATGCCACCTAATAAAAAGAAAAGTAAAATTTGGAATTATTTCAAGAAATGTGACAATGACAAAGAAGCTGTTTGTAAACTTTGCAATAAAAACCTGAGAACGTCGGGTAATACTTCTAATATGCGGGGTCATCTAGACAAGGTGCACCCAGAGGTTAATCAGGAGGTTGTAGCAGAGGAGCCAGTTGAAAAGAAAAATAAGACCTGTAATGATGATAACATAAACGAAGAAGTTCAATGTGAACAACCCGATTCCAAACATATTCCTGATNGTGGCAGTGTGAATGATTCCAAGCGTTCGGGCCGGCCACGGAGCGTGCGAACTGAAGAAAACTTACACACCGTTGCTCAGAGTTTTGTTGAAACAACGGCGCGATCAGTCCGTAAAGCTGCCCTTGAATTGGAAATGTCTCGTTCCAGCTTACAGCGAATGATGAAGGAACTAAGTTTGCACATTTACAGACCACGCCTCTTACAAGAATTGACAGAAGATGATCCGGATCGTCGGCTTCAGTTCGCAGAATGGTACGTAATTCGATGCGAAGCGTTCGAAAATTTCTTTAAAACAATTTTGTGGTCGGACGAAGCACAGTTCAAATTAAATGGGCGTATCAATAGGCACAATTGTGTGTACTGGTCCACCGACAATCCGCATATCACCATTGAAAATGAATTAAACATGCCCGGAGTAACGGTATGGCTTGGTGTTTGCTCCTTAGGGATCGTCGGGCCCTACTTTTTCGACTCAACTGTCACAGGGGTTGCATACCTCGATTTGTTGATGGAACTGCGCGAAGAACTCAATAATAACCCGGAGTTTGCTGGTCACTGTTTAACTCTTCAACAAGATGGCGCTCCACCGCATTACGCTGTAGTCGTTCGCGAATTCCTCAATAACTTTTTCCCGGATTGGATTGGTAGAAGAGGTCAAATCGAATGGCCTCCACGTTCTCCGGACCTGACTCCCTTAGATTTTGCCGTGTGGGGTATTTTGAAGGACAGGGTGTTCAAAAATCAATTACCGGATATCGAGACCATGAAAAACATCATAACTGATGAAGTCGCCCAAATGAATGATGATAAACCTTTACTGAAGCGCATCTGTAAAGCCGTTAAAAAGCGATGTCTGAAGTGCATCGAAGAAGATGGAGGGCACTTTGAACACAAGCTGTGATACCAGGGAGTTGGTTTTTGCCTCGCTTCAAACATAATTTGTATACTTTGTTTTTTGAAGAATAAATTTTGTATTTTTGCTACGTAATTTCATTTTTTTTCATTCGGTTGCGCGTCTTTTGGGCCACTCTGTATATTGATGTTAATGATGTTATTCTTTATTATTTCTAGAGACATTTTTGCATATTTGTCTAATTTTATTTTTATTTAAATAAATATGTTCAACTTGGTGTTTTATTTGTCTAATTTTATATGTGCTTCTAGCTTTTATTCTTCATTAATCACCANGTTGTTGTGTCTAATAAGACATTATTTTTACGATAATTTGGTTACGAAAATAGTGATGGGATGTGTATATCGATTAATGTTATTCTGATATTCGATCATTTGTACTTTACTAATTTATACTTAAATTTTTTTAATCTCCAATTTTTCTATAGATACTTTTATTGCCCTTTATTATAATGTGAAAATTTTTCATATCCAAGTGTGAAATAGCAAAAGTACTAACTAATTAAACATATTTGACAAGTACCTATGACTTACTGATATTACTCGAAAATTTAAACTTAAAAATAACACAATAAATTAATATTAATTAAACAACTAAAACATAAGAATAAAATTATAAGTGTATTTTATAAGATTTTAACATGTAATATATTTTGTTAACGAATTGTTAAAATTAATTTTATTAAAAATATTTGTGAAGAATAATTGTTTAAGTATTACTAATTAATTCTCAATATTGATTTTCTTTACAGATAAAATGCCACCTAATAAAAAGAAAAGTAAAATTTGGAATTATTTCAAGAAATGTGACAATGACAAAGAAGCTGTTTGTAAACTTTGCAATAAAAACCTGAGAACGTCGGGTAATACTTCTAATATGCGGGGTCATCTAGACAAGGTGCACCCAGAGGTTAATCAGGAGGTTGTAGCAGAGGAGCCAGTTGAAAAGAAAAATAAGACCTGTAATGATGATAACATAAACGAAGAAGTTCAATGTGAACAACCCGATTCCAAACATATTCCTGATAGACCCACCTCAAATGTCAAAGAATTATTTAATAATATTAAGAGCATATCAAGTGCTGATGGTAACAAACATAAAAAAATCACTGAATCAATTGTGAATTACATCATCATGGACCATAAACCGTTTTCAGTTGTAGAAGGTAAGGGATTTATACAACTAATGAAGGAAGTTGTGCCTTTATATAAAATCCCTTCAAGAGAAACTTTTAAAAAACGTATAGACGAAAAATATGAGACCATGTCAGAAGTTTTCAAAAAATATATAAAAGAAGCAGAACATTACTGTATTACGTATGATATATGGACTGAGACAATGCAAAATAAGTCGTTTGTTGGAGTCACTATACATTTTTTAGAAAATTCCAAGCTCACGAGCGGATCTCTGGGAGTTTTTGAACTGTTTGAAAAACATACAGCTGAATACGTACAAAAAAGACTTACAGATATTTTGCAGGAGTGGAATGTTTCAATTGATAAAGTAACAGCTATAGTAACTGATAATGACAGCACGGTGATGAAAGTAAATCGAGAGATGTTTGGCGAAAAAAAATTATACCTTGTTTTGCTCACACAGTGAATTTAGTTGTCACGAATTCATTGGATAAATCTAAAGTTGCAACTACCATCATAAGTAAAGTACGTGAAATTGTAAAATTTATAAAACGTAGTGTCAATGCCAGTGACGAATTGCGCAAAAAGCAAAGAGAGAATGGAATGAAGGAAGGCCAAACAAAGAAACTAATATTAGACGTTCGTACGCGGTGGAATTCGACCTATTATATGTTGGAACGTTTTATGGACTTATTTGAAATAATTGGCGCGATATTGTTATGCCGTTCAGATGCGCCACCGATGATAACTTCAAATGAAGTAGGCTGTCTGCGCGAAATCATTCAACTTTTGCAACCCTTTGAGAGATTGACGAAAGAAATTTGTGGGCAAAATTATATCACAGTGAGTAAAGTCATTCCTCTCGTAAGCTGCTTACGAAACATGCTAGATAAATATTCACCAACATATGGATGCACCCTGTCATTAAAAGTAGAAATTGACAAGGAAGTTTCAAAGAGATTTGACAAACTAGAGCAATGTTCATCGTTGGCAATTGCTACCGCCTTGGATCCTCGTTTCAAGCTAATGCATTTTAAAGATCCTATTGCGAAAGGAAAAGTCATAAATTACATAAACAATTACTTAATGAGTAATGAAACGAGCGCAAATTCTGACGAAATCTTCTGACGAATCGGAAAAAGGCGATAATAATGAAAGTGACATATGGAGCTACCATAAAACATTGACGCACAATAATATGAAAAAAAATACGGAAGATAAAACTAAAGCAGAAACAGAATTTCATATGTTCATGTCATCTACTGTTACTCCTATAAAGGGAAATGCGTTGGAGATGTGGGATGACATGAAGGGGTTATTTCCCAGGCTTCATAATTTAGCTATGACCTATTTGCCTATCGTTGCAACTTCGGTTCCCAGTGAGCGGTTGTTCTCTGAAGCTGGAGCTACAATCACCCAGGAGAGAAACCGCTTACTGGGCACCAGGTTGTCAAAATTATTATTTTTAAATTCTGTGTTAAAATAAAATAATGATTATTCTTTAAAAATAAATGTTAAAATAAATGAAGTAGTGTCTCATGTCTGCTAAAAAAAACATCGATATATCGTTCATAAACTTCGATCTTTCTAACATCGATGTTTCACTTTTCAAAATATCGATGTTCTAACATCGATATTTTTTATGAGCGATGTTGCATCCCTATGTCTGAAGTGCATCGAAGAAGATGGAGGGCACTTTGAACACAAGCTGTGATACCAGGGAGTTGGTTTTTGCCTCGCTTCAAACATAATTTGTATACTTTGTTTTTTGAAGAATAATTTTTTTATTTTTGCTACGTAATTTAATTTTTTTTTCATTCGGTTGCGCGACTTTTGGGCCACTCTGTATTTATTGCAGATATGACGCCAAAAAAACTACTCAAAAGAGCAGCTGAATGAAGCTCTAGCAGCTGTTGCAAGAGGCGTACCTGTAGCTACGACCGCTAGGGCATACTCTGTCCCAAGAATTACATTATATTATACGTCATGTGGAAAGTTGCCCGTAGAATGTCGTATGGGACCAACTACAGTTCTTATCCATGAAGAAGAACATTTGCTAGAGCAATGGATATTATCTTTGGCTAAGGCTCATCACCCTGTTCATAAAGATCAGTTACTAGATAGTGTACAACTTTTACTGCAGGAAAAGAAACGTCAAAATCCTTTCAGCAATTCTCGCCCAGGTAGAAAATGGTTTAGTTCATTTCTGAAAAGACACCCAAATTTAAGTCAAAGAGTTCCACAAAATTTAACTCCTGCTCGAGAAAAAGTAACAGAAGAGCAAATTAGACGATGGTTTGAGGAAATCAAAGCTTACCTAGAATCTAAGGATCTATTAGATGTAACTAATGACGCAACACGTGTTTTCAATTGCGATGAAAGTGCGTTTTTCCTTCAACCAAAAAGTGATAAGGTATTGACAAAGAAGGGCGACAAAAATATCTATAATGCTGGAACCAACGATGACAAGGAAAACTTTACAGTTTTAGTGACCGCAAACGCTGCTGGAGTGATAGCTCCCCCTATGATCGTCTTTAAATACCTACGTTCCGAAAATGGCTGGATGTGTGGCCAAACATTCTTCGAATATATTACAAATGTTTTTCTTCCTTAGTTGATAGAAAAGAAAATTAAGAGACTCATATTGATGTTTGTTGATGGCCATGTGTCACATATGACATTTCAATTGTCACATTTTTGTTCAGAAAACGGTATTGAACTTCTTGCGCTATACCTAAACTCAACACACTTAATCCAGCCCATGGATGTTTCAGTTTTCAAACCTCTTAAGGCCCTTTGGAAGAAATGTGTAAGAGAATGGCACATTGATAATCATGGAGAGAAGCTACGGAAAGAACATTTTGGGCATATATTCGAAAAAGCCTTAAGTTTAGTTACTACTGAGACAATACAAAATGGGTTCAAGGCATGTGGCTTATCATCTTTCAATGTCGAGAATGTAAAGTTTTCAAAATTTTCAAACTATTCAAAGAAAAATTTGGATTCCATAACACTTAACACATAAGACGAGTATTGCATTAGAAGTTCTAGAAAAGTACATTCCAAAAAAAACATTAACTGCATTAAAGCAAGCAAAGCAGATTGGAATGGAAATGTAGAGGATACACCACTTTTTACAGTGTGGAAAGTAATGAAAAATAAAAAAGAACTGATAGAAGAGAAAATATTGAAAATCCAGAAAGTAAAGCAGAGACGGAAAAGCAAGAAAATGATGCAGACCAGCCTGGCTGTTCCGGACTTAATGTACAAACTAACTGTGTCAAGGAGGCCACACCTTCCAAAATAATTGTATACTCTGTTGAAACTTTTTCACCTTCGTCAGCTTCATATAAAATAATCAAATATCCATTTGGATCTCCTCCAACTTTGTCAGTTCTCAAAGAGAATGTACCAACACCATTTAAGAAGGCTCTATTTTGGCCAGAAGAAATCAAATCTTAAAATAAGAAACGAAACAAAGAAAAAATTCCTTCTGCTATTACATCAGAGAGTTGGCAGGAATACCATAAAAAGAAAGAATTAGAAAAGAAGCAAAAGCAGGAAGAAAAAGAAAAAATAGCTGAAGAAAGGAAACGCAAGCAAGAGTTAAAGAGGACGACACCTAAACCAGTTAAAAGAAAAAAAAATACATTGTACTGTGAAAGTTCATCTGATAGTGAGGAATGGGAAGAGAGTGGTGATAGCATGGACGATGTTCAATCAGAAAAGGAGGAACCCGAAGACTCGCCTGAAGTGATGCCGAATGTGAAAATGAGCAAGAAGTTAATTCAGAATCAAAAGAAATAAATTTAAAATTTAGTGACATTAAAGTGGGAGATTTTGTATTGGCAAGGTTTTTAGGAGGTAAAAGGCAAACAATCTTTTACATACTGTAGAGTCTTATATTTGTAGGTATGGTTGCATACTGGTGGAGTTTATTAGTATTCCTAAAGATGTAGGGTTGCCTATCTTTGGCATTCAAGCCAGCGCCCTCATACTAGTTTTAGGAGAATGGTTTTCTTTTTTATTTTAGTTAGTGTGTTGTAAGGACTCAATATTGTCGGTCGATATTGTAAACGTACATACTCATACAGTCCACAACGAATCAAGTGTATAACGAATCAAAGTAAAATAAAGCATTAAACCAAAACAATTAATTTATTTAGCAAGTGGGTAACGATCCATTCAAGGCAGTGATGCAATGTAGTGACAAAACTCTACACATATATATCTGTGTAGTTCAAAAAATTTACAACAAGAATGATATTGAAGTTGTTTCCCTAAAATCAACAAGTGACACATCAACATCTTTTAGACTAATGGAAAATGATATTTCTACAATCGAAATGGAAGACATTATTAAAAGACTGGAACAGCCAGAATTGCAAAATATTGGTGATAGGATAAAATACCTGTATACCTTTTCAGAGGAGGAAAAGTAACACAAAAAAGAAGGCTGTTATTAATCTGAGCAAAGGACAGGTGGAGGTGAGGGAGATGCAAAAAAATTGACACCATTAGAAGAAAAATTAATGGCAATATTGTCTTGGGTGACTGTGAATGGTACAGATGTGCCTGAAATAGGACTTGATGAAAACAGGCTACCTATGGAAAGAAATAAGAAAGAAAGTATTAATGAAAATGAAATTGATGGAATTGAGCCGGTATTTCCAAGCACCTCAGAACATCCAATGGAATATATTGGTGTGTTTTATGAATACAAAAGCAAATATGCTAATTAACCATGTTTTTTTTTGTAATACAGATGGAATTGAAGGAACCGAGCAGGAGCCATTGCCAAGTACTTCAAAACGTCCAGCAGAACCAATTTTTTCAGAGACGAAGAGGAAAAGAATTAATGGTAAGGTGAATGCTTAAGTGATTTTTATAAAATTTAGTATTTATTATTTAAAGAATTTTAATTACTATATGAAAATATTAAATTAAACTATCTTTTAAAAGTATAAGTTGAAAAATGTATAAATATTTTAAATGTAAGGCCGTTTTATTTTTTTCAGATAAATCCAGTAATTTGCAAAAAGCAATAGAAGCATATACATCAGGTCAAAAAGAAACGGCAAGTTTATTGGACAAACTATTATCTCTAAAAAATTTAGGTGTGGAAGGTGAGAAATTCAGAGAGAAAGAACTTGAGCTAAAGGAAATGGAATTGAAAATAAGATGGTTGGCAGCAAAAATTAAATCAAGAGAATTAGATTTAAGAGAAATTGAACAGAAGATGGAGGCGAGAAAAATAGGGTACAATCTGCATGAACTATAACTTTATTATTTGTTAAAATAAAGGTATATTTATACAAGTAGTAATAAAAATAATTTATAATTAGTTGTTATTTATTACAGTGTACAAATGTTAATGAAAATAATTTCTAATCAGCTGATTTCTAATTCTACGCCCAACAGTTTCGGGTTCTGAAAAAAATAGGATATTAAAAATTACTATAAAAAATAACAGCAGAATAGTAAAAAAGAAAAAGATAACTGTATTTCTTAAAATTAAATACCGTTATTTGGTTGATTGTTTTCAAATGCCTCAAATATTTCAAAATTTTCTTCTACTTCCACATTATGTGATACAAGTATGTTATGTAAAACACAGCAAGAATATATAATCTGTGCCGCTTTCACAGGGTCGTAATGAAGTACCCTATGTTTGGAAAGGCACCGAAATCTGGTTTTTAAAACTCCATTACATCGTTCAACTGTATTCCTTTCTATCGGTGTTAATAACCGTGGCTGTAAAGGATATCCCAAATCGCCTGAAACATCACTATATAGTTTAAATTGAAATAGATAATAAATTTTGCCCACCTAGTAACCAAAAACCATGTTGGTTTTCTTGATAACTATGTTCCATATGGTTATACACGTTTGACATATTCCAAATAGCCGAGTCATGCATAGATCCAGCATATCTAGCATTACAGTGTAATATTTTCAAGTTTGAGTCACAAATCTGAAAATGTTTATATAAGTATATGTTTCAATACACATTTTTTAAAAAGTAGCATACAATTTGGCAATTGATGCTATGAAATCCTTTTCTGTTCAGATATACAAAACCAGGATGCTGTGCATGATTAATTGGGGGTGCAATTATTGCTATATGCGTACAGTCTATGATATAATATATCTTCCACTTAGATGTGTTGTGATTATAAAACTAATTTCTCCAATACAACGGCTAACTACTGCCTGACTTAATCCTAACAAATAATCCTGACCTACACTTTTTTGATAACTGCCATGTCCATAAAAGTGTAATGCACACAGAACTTAAAAAGAAAGGTATATGTAGGTACTGGTACATATCGAAAAACTGCAGTGTTACTTTCAAAATATTAGGTACTGGGGTGTGTTCCAAAACAGTTGCCCTACGTCGGATAAAGAACAATAGTTAACGTCATAGGGCGATTGGTTGTATACCGTATTTTTGGAACGGTAAAAGATCAAATCAGATCAAATTATATAACCTCAACTGTACCAGTTTAAATTTGTTTCTTATGCTGTGTTTAAATTATGTATATATTTTATATATTCTGTGTTGTATATTATTATTTTGGGATACAGCAAGAGCAACATAGTTTCCTCTATGATAAAGAAACAATCCACAAAATATGGAAAAATTTGTTACTGTACAATTAGAAAAACTCTTATTCAATAATAATGTATTAGACACAAGTTCTTCAAATGATGAAGATGAGGATCTGGAAGAACAAAATACAGTAAATTATATTCAGCAGAGGCTGCTGAAAAAAAATGTGCCATCCAGGCTTAAAAATTTTATTTCCGAAACAATTCGTGGCTCAACAGCCAAAGAATTTCAATCACATTTTCGAATAACAAGACCAATGTACCAATTCTTCTTGCAGAATATAGGTCCCTTTTTGAAAAAAACTGAAGGAGGGGGCAGATGTACCATAGACATTGAGAAACAAATTCTGTCAACATTATGGATTTTAGCAACACCCGATAGTTACAGGTAAGTTTGCATTGTTCTGTATATATCTACACATGTAAATATTACAAATATTTTAGGAGTATCGGTACAAGATTTGACATGGGTAAATCTTCTCTTTTTTGGTGTTTTAAACGGGTTATTAATGCTCTATATATAATTGCACCAGATATCATCAAATGGCCTAACAGAGAAGGCAGAATTGTAGTAAAAGAAAAATTCAAAAGTTTTGCGGGTATAGATGGAGTTTTAGGAGCCATAGATGGTACTTATGTAAAAATTAGAGCTCCGACCGAAAATCCCCAACAATATGTGAATAGAAAATGTTTTCATGCGATTACTTTGCAAGCCATAGCTGCGCCAACACTACAATTTATTGACTGTTTTACTGGTTATCCAAGTAGTGTTAGTGACTTAAGAATTTTTAAAAATTCACCAATTTATAATGAATTTATAAACAATAATGACTTGTATTTTTCGCAAAATGAAAATGAATTCATCATTGGTGATAAAGCCTATCCCTTATACAAATGGTGTCTGCCTCCATATATAGATAGAGGAAATCTGAATGATATGCAGCTTAATTTCAATACCGCACATGCAAAAACAAGGCAAGTAGTGGAAAGGACATTTGCTTTGCTTTTTGGCAGATTTCGGAGATTACAAAGTTTAGATATGAAAAGGCTTGATTTAATTCCAAAGACAATTATAGCTTGTTGTGTGCTGCATAACATATGTGTAATTGATGAAGATTTACAGGTAATTAATGAATATGTACATGAAGGTGCAAATGTTATAGAAAATGAAGAAAATGCCATTGATGTAAGAGAAAGACAAGTTGAGGGAGAAATCTTACGACATCACATAGCAGCAGAATCATATGAAAGAAATGTGTAAATTGTTGCATTTAATAAAATAAACTGTTACAAACATAAATTTATTGTTTCTGTTAGTTAATAATACCTACAAAATGAAGTTTTTACTATAAATAAAACATTTTATAAAAATCATTTATTTTTATTTTTTTTAATAGAAAGAAATTTACTTTTCCAGCAATTTGTCCATATATTCTTTAAAAACTTTTAAAGAATCTCTTTTTATTTCCATATTCTCATCATGCCTTCTTTGCTTTGCTGCTTCTCTTGCCTTTACATTCTCTTTATATTCCATTTTTTTTTTCTAATTTAGAGATCTTTGGTGGTTTTTCGTTTTCTGATTCGCTTTTTCTTTTACTTGTTTCAGTGCCTTTAATGTTATCATGAGTACTAGTGCCAACCTCATTTTTATCTAAAACAAAAATGAATATTTGTATATATAATATTAGCATATAAAACAATTGTATGTTGTGGTACCATAAACCAGGGCTACTTTGTACAGGTTTTGGAACATTTTTTGATAAATTTCTATTCGTGCCTATGATATTCACAAGGATTGCCTTTAATTATACAACGATATATGTCGATATGTATATATAATGCTCTAACAATTTTTATTATTTTATTATACATACATATTGACAAAATATATATTATTGTACAATTATAAAGCCCATCCTTGTGAATATCATTAGACACGAAATGAAATTTATCACAAAATGTTTCAAAATCTGTACAAAGCAGTTCCAGTTTACGATACTAATACACACATGAAAAAAGAAGAACTAGATCAATTCTTGCAAACATATAGAACTGGTGCTGAATGGACTGGAAATATAGTCAGTAACTTATATAAAGTATGGTGTGCTATAAAAAATGACAATAGTGCTACTTCCACCCAGGATATGAGCACAATTAGCCAAGAGTCAGACGTAGAGAATATGTCTATTGCAGAAGAAAATTTGAGTTTTTCAACTCCAAGAGCTGACTCTGGGGAACCTTACTCGCATAATGCAAGAGAGGTTTCCCCAGTTCAGGTACAACCTTCCACAAGTTCACAGTGGAAAACCCCTGAAGACGCCAGCAAAACATATTACGAGAGCAAGGGAAAAGAAGGTTATCAAATACCAACACCATTTAAAAAATGTTTGATATTTCCTAATTCTAACCCTTCTGAAATAAAAACTCCAAAGCGCAAGAGAAAAATATTTCCTGCAGTGGTGTCCAGTGGGAAGTACCGAGAGTTTTACGAAAATGAACAAAATAAGAAGTTACTCCCCAAGTCAAAAAAGAAAAAGGGATCTAGACCAGTTGAAAGTTCTGATTCAGATGTAAGTGTCAGATACAATGATGAAGATCTAGATATCAGTGATCTCGAAAATTTGATATGACAGTGGGAAAATATGTTATTCTCAAATATGAGAACAACCATTACCCTGGTGAGTAAAGAAAACCGGTGATTCAATGTTTGATTGAAATGACCTCTGTACTTATTTATTATTCTAAAAAATATCTTACCTTTGCAGGAGTTATCTTGAAGAATGACTTTCAAGGGGCAGAAATTCGATCTATGATTACCGCAGGGCTGATGGATTCATGGAAGTGGCCAGTCAAAGATGATATATTATATTATTTTAAGGAGGACATTGTTTGTAACATTGCAGAGCCTAAACAAAAGTATCAGAGGGGCCACTACTATGTTCCTGAAATGACTAAATTTGAATAAATGTAAAAATTTTAAAGGTGTCCATTACTCACCCAAAATGTGTCCGTTACTGATGATAGTAGGTCTGTTCCAACATGAGTCAGGAATTGGTTCCAAACCGTTCGAAATGTGCATCCAACTAATTCTTGCGATATATTCAGTGACGACACATTTAGAACTTAGCTGCAAGGGCGTACCCAGGTAGGGGTAAGGGGGGGGGCAGCTGACCCCCCCCCCCCTAGAAGATAAAATAAACGTCAATTTTCCTGGCAAGTAGGAATTAAAAACGTGTTACCTACTTTGCGCAAAATGAAGTGTTGGAAACAAAATATCTTTTCAGTCAGATATTTTGATTTAATATTTTTTTATCTATAATTAAATATTCTACAACATTCGATATAGCGACGCAATATAATTTAAATCTCCCGCGAAACCGTCGCATCTCGTAGTTTCCGCTCCCGACGAGACAATCAGAGACATCTGGGATTAAAGCCGAATATAATTTGGAGAAAACAACATCTAGCGCTATCTAGTTACGGACGACAGTACTTTTTCCAGTAAAGAGAAATAGCATCAATTTATACGGTCAATAGCGACATCCTGTATTGAATAGCAATACCACGAAGAACGTTCTAGCATGGACTATTCTGGAAAGGAAAGACAGTGCAGTGATAGCAAGTATGAGACAAGAATGGAAATAGAGTCGAGTATTTTCTACGTATTTCGGGAGCTCTTCTAATATTTGAATATATAAGCGGGATCGTGAGGCAGAGCAAGGCAATTCAGTTCAAATACAATTCAATTCAGTTCGGAGTTTAATACGAGCGAATATTTCATTCGCCATAGTGTCTTATAGTTTAGTTGCGGCGACACGAGATTTACGTTTACTGCGCAACAACTGGAAATATTACTCCGTCAAATGGATATTAGGAAATTCTTTGAAAGAGGTGAGTCAAAACAAAACACATATGTACCTAATATGATTATTTGATTTGTTTAAGGGGGACTCTCTTATAGGAAATAAATGATATTTGAATGTGATGTTTTTATAGGTATTATCTTGATCTTTATTTTCGTCTTATGCCTAAACACCGTAAGAGTAATTTTGTGTATCTATTTTTTAGGGACAACACGCGAAAAAAGAAAAAAAGGTCGGGAAAGTAGCAGTGGAAGCGATGAAAATGACAACCATGATAAAACTACTCATGTAATGCCAAGATCATTGCATGCTAACATTGGACAAGCGTCACATTCTCCAGCAAAACCTGTAAATATATCTGTTGCCGACTATTCTTCTCCATCGACATCCCAACAAACTTATGACGTCAACGTCGATCCTGAAATTATAGTGGACGATGGCTATCATGAAAATGATCTGGGTCGTTATGTTGGGTTGGCTACCCAGCTATCGACGGAAAAGAAGAGGGAGTTGTTACAAAATCCTTGGATCCCGCCCAGAAATTACGATTTTGTAAGTGATGCATTGAAAAGAAAATTTAATCATGCTTGGTTGGATCAATATGCACCATGGCTAGTATATTCCAAGCGACTAAAAGGCGCTCTTTGTAAGCATTGTGTTTTGTTCCCTACGCCCATCAGCACTGTGAGAGGAATTTTGGGATCATTTATGGTCAGGCCATATATAAAGTACAAAAATATGCATGAAGACTGCCGAAAGCATGCAACGACCAACCTTCACCTAACTGCGACAAATGTTGCAATAAATTTTCTTGAAAATGTTCCTGTAGGCATCCAACTGCAAAGTGGACACCAAAAAGCAATTGATGAAAACAGACAAATATTGTCATCAATTATTTCATGTATAGTATTTTGCGGTACACATGATATGCCTCTTAGGGGAAAACAAGCAGATGAGGGTGTTTTATTAGATTTATTGAAGTTGAGAATCAATTCAGGGGACGACAAATTAAAGAGTCACCTGGAAAAGTGCAGTCGCAATGCAGTTTAGACATCGCCAAAAATACAAAACGAATTGATAAATTTATGTGGCGAAGTTATTAAGGAGAATATAATAAGTGAGGTTCAGAAGACCATGGCTTATGCAGTCTTAGCTGATGAAAAAGCAGACGTAGCTGGGAAAGAACAGCTGTCAATAGGCGTGCGGTTCTACGACGAAAGCAAAAGGAAAATCAGAGAAGAATTTGTAGGGTTCGTTGAACTAAAAGCACAAAATGCTTCAGCAATTGCCGAAGCAATTGACAATTTCTTGTTTAGTTCTAACCTCCCAACCGAAGATTGCGTAGGATTTGGATTCGATGGCTGTTCTACAATGGCAGGGAAAGAGGGTGGCGTACAAGCCATTTTGAGAAAAAAATATCCTCGTGCTTTATATTTTCATTGCTCAAGTCACAAAGTCAACCTTGTTGTGAATGATGCGAACGCAGTGCCAGAAATTAGAAATACTGTCGCCACTGTAAAGGATGTTATAACGTTTTTCAGAGAATCGACTACACGTCGAAACTACGCTCCAAACCTACCACGATTGTGTGAGACGAGATGGTCCGAAAAATATAAATCAATCAGAAAGTTTTCTCAACATTTCCCAGAGCTTGTGAAATCTCTAGAAACGTTATCCGTAGAGGGAAATTATGCCACCAGAAAATCTGCATATCAGTTGCATTCAGCCGTTACAAAACCAGTGTTTATTGTTGCTCTACAAACAATAGCCAAATATTCAGCAGTTTTAGAACCAGTAGTTAACGCACTGCAAGCTAAATCGATCGACATGATCTCGGTGGGGGAACACATCAAACATATCAAGGACATTCTCAGAAATGACCGCGAGTTTCCTGATAGAATAAGTAATGAAATGCTTCAAAAAGCGCGAGCTGTTGCAATGGATTTGAACATAGAAATTTCGGTTCCACGTCTTGCTCACAAGCAAACACATAGAAGTAATCCGCCATCAGACAATGATAACGAATATTGGCGGCGTTCCCTGATAATACCATACATTGATTCACTCATTTCATCGTTGAATATTCGATTCTCCCAAGAAAATACTCCGGCGTTTGCTTTAAGTAAGCTACATCCCTTGTATATGACCAAAACCAGCATTACAGACTTACACAAGAACGCAGAATCATTCCAAGAATTTTATAACCTGGATATCACCGGAGAACTGGACCTTTGGCATAATTTATGGGTGAAGAAGGCTTTATCAGATGATCAATTAAGGGACATAGAAGTAGTTGATCTGTTCAACGAAGCCAACATTTTTTACCCTGCTGTCAGAAAGGCATTGATTATTTTAAGCACTATCCCATGCACCACGGCGACCGTAGAACGGTCCTTCAGTACGCTGCGAAGAGTTAAAACGTGGCTTAGAAGCACCATGGGTGAAGAAAGGCTTACAGGTTTATGTCTGATGAGCGTACATCGCAATTATTTAAAAGAAGACAGTGAGTTTATTGAAAAGACTGTCATAGACAAATTTTCGGCAAATCCAAGAAGATTACTGTTAAATTAATATATATATTATGATTATTATATATATAATATTTTGTTTTGTGTCATAATCAAACTAATTAATAAAAGTCAATTTTCATGATTTTTTGTTTCAATATACCCGACCGACCATCTTCTCGAAACAGGTATGAGCTGCCCCCCTAGCTGAAATCCTGGGTACGCCCTTGCTTAGCTGGTCAAACATTTCGAACGGTTCGGAACCAATCCCTGACGCTTGTTGGAACAGACCTAGTATGTCCACTACTGGCACAGTTGACAATATTTTACAAATTATTAAAAAATATATTTATATAATAAAGTTACAAGCGTGAACATATACTAAAAGAAAGCAGATAAAATTTACTACACTTTGGCGTATTTCATAATCGTCTCGATAAAATATCATAATTTTTGAGAATTATTGAAATTGAGATTTCTTCTTGGGTGTCCATTACTGGGGCAATTACCCTATATTCAGAAATAAAATCTTAAACCATTTGTATTTTAATCTTACCTTTCTAATTCTTCCTCGATTTGTTCACCAAGGATAATTCCAACCCCAATTTGAATGTCCATGATAGAGAATATTATGAACCATGCACAAATTAGATAACTAAATAAAAAATATTTTTTCGGCAACCGTCCGGGAAGTGGCTACTTCCCGGACGCTTTTTCTTTGAGAAAGTAGCATTTTTTCGGCCTAGTCCGGGAAGTACGCACTTCCCGGACTAGGCCGGGAAGAATCACATCGTTGTTGTCATTGTGAATNGATAACTAAATAAAAAATATTTTTTCGGCAACCGTCCGGGAAGTGGCTACTTCCCGGACGCTTTTTCTTTGAGAAAGTAGCATTTTTTCGGCCTAATCTTGGAAGGTATGATTTTGATAAATGCAGTTGAACATTACCATAGCAACGAAATAACGACTGACAGCTATCTGAAGTAAAATTAGTCGTCATTTTAATTTTCGAAAGTTTGCATGATTTTTGGTCGCAATTGTCGCAATAAACTATGGAAAGCAACAGCGATAGTGAGTTTGAAAATGTGCCTTACGAAATTTCCAATGCAGCTGCTGCTGCTACAGCACAATTATTGCCTGAAAAATCAAAGCCCAGGTACGAAAACGTTTATGATTTGTTCACGAGATGGATGGATATGAAGAAATGCAAAACTATTACAGAGGATGTAATTTTAGCTTACTTGGCGCAAAAATCTGAAACTGTCAAATCCTCTACCCTGTGGAGCATGTACTCTATGTTGAAAAGTACCATTTTAGTGAAGAAAAATGTAAACATAGCCACTTTCCCAAAGGTAATCGCATTTCTTAAAAGGAAGAATGTTGGTTATAAAGCAAAGAAATCAGAAGTCTTCAGCAGCGAGCAAATCAACAAATTCATTAGAGAAGCAGATNCCAGTTGAGGCGGTATCTAGAGAAATTTGTGGGGAAAGATATCTGACGGCAAGTAAAATTATTCCCATTATAAATTGTCTTGTAGAAAATTTAAAAAACACTGCTCCTACTACAGAACAAGGCAAAACATTTAAATTAACTACTTTAAATGAACTACAAAAACGCTTTGGAGCTGTGGAACAAGTAAATGCACTCGCGGTGTGTACTACTTTGGATCCACGTTTTAAAAAGATCCATTTTAATAATAAATCTGCCTGTGGCCAAGCGATTAATACTATTAAAGCTATTTGTGGAGAGCTAACTTCTGAACATGCACCTACAGTTGACGAAAATGTATGTGAGACTGATGAAGAAATTTCGATTTAGTCCTTTCACAATAAATTAGCCAATAAATCCGTGGAAGAACAAGCAGATAAAGGAGACTTATATCTATATGTAAAAAAATATATTTAAATTCACCAGTTTTGCCCATAGGTGCAGATGCCATCGCATTTTGGAATAACATATCTTCTGATGATGCACTTAAACAAATAGCAGTAAAATATGTATCTACATATAGTTGGAACATCTGTCCCATCAGAAAGACTCTTTTCGAAAGCACGGCTATTATGACTGAGAGTCGTAATAGGCTAACGGGAAAACGCTTGTCAAAATTATTATTTTTTAAATTCTTTACCAGCAGAAATATGGAATATTTAATTATCTCTATCTATCTATGTTAAATATTTGAGACTTATTTACTTTTCCTTTGTTGTATATTTTATTTATGTTTATTTTATGCATGCATGTTAATTATATTTATTTGAAAAGCATTTGCTTTCTTTGTTATTTATTTTAATTATGTTTATTTTTTGCATTTATATACATTAATATTAAAAATTTTTGAGAAGCTATATATGTGTTCTATTTTGGTTATAAGTTATAATCATAGGCAAAGTAATATTTATAAAAATAGCTTTTCTTACCAACTTATTCATTATGCCGGATCGGCTCGCCGGATCGATATTTAGAGTATCGATATTTATTGTTCCGATATTTAGGTGGATCGATAGGTACTTTTGTTGCGATCCGGTATCGATTCTAAATATCGATACTTTTGCGAGCATCGCCACATCACTAGAGGTTATGCTTAACTCAAACTGACACATCTAACACAACAACGCATGCGTGACCCGATCTCGATATCTAAAACTACCACTTCGGCAGTGTTTTACCGATCGACGTCGATTTCGACCAACAACTTCGATAGTAGACGTTAAAACAAGTTACTAAGAATACTGAGGTACCTAACTAAATAAAGAAAACACATGGCCATTTCCACCGTATTGCCTTTTAAGTGTAGTTAACTAAGGGCGTTTAAAATTTTAAGCCTTAAGTAGTAATGTTACCACCGCCGAATTATTAGTTTCATTTGGAAAGTCTACTTAAACAGCCAATATTCATAATTTTTAGGTTTTTTTCACTTGTTGCCTATTCATGCCTATATCTTCACCTCAAATAAATCAAAACTGTTAAAAGTGTGACACTGACATTTCTGTGTTCTGTTTTCAGTTTTCTGTTTTCCGAGTTGACAAGATTTAAGAAAAAAACAACGATCGGCAAATTTTAGTAATGAGGAAAAAATATTACTAATGAATATAACGATGGCCTAACTGTAATACCCCGTATCCATAGAAAAAGGATTATATATAAATCAGGGATGTGAAAAAATAATCGATTTTCATATTAATCGATTATTT